>NC_068992.1:45151079-45154450 GCF_001194135.2 Octopus bimaculoides
ACCAAGGTCATCAGCTGTCGAACGCCGACGAAGGGAAATAACCCTGAAATCCGGATACGTTCGTGCTGCTGGTCGAGGTGAGAGGGATAACTCCCTTGGCAAACAGGACACAGTCGTGTGTCGATAAGCCAGCTGGAGGAGATGTCCTCCTGGGGCTAAAAGCAACAGTAACATCCATCCCTAGGGGTCAGCCACACTTAAGTGGCAATATACTACACTTTATCGTGCAGTTACTGTTAATACTTCATTTAGAGAATTAACATTGATATGAATAACTAAATCTATCAATAGTTTCCAACTCATATTAATAAAAATAACCAGATCTATCAGCTATCATAAGTCTTTAATCGACAGTCATATGAACAGCTACACCTATCATCAGTCTTAAATTCATACTAATATGACTAGCCAAATTTATCACCATTAAAAGAGTTTATTATCCATACTAATATGATTAGCCTGATCTATCAATTCATTATTTTTGCTGTAGAAAACAAAAATTGATTCAATTATGAATGTATTGGATCTTTTTTTTATCTCCTCATATTAATTTTTTTAATAATATTTAATAATGGACACCTTTATGCTTTGGTTCCACCTTCTTTAGTATATCAACATTTTTGTTTTAAACTGGTTAATTAGCTACAGCTAATTAACAAAAAGTCTGTTTTGTTTTGTTTTTGTTTGGAAACAAAAGAAAGCCTGGAAACCGTTTCTATAATACATAGAATCTTCATTTACATTTATTTAAGAATTTAGTTTTAAATCATGAAATACATGAGGAATGGTCACAGTTGGTACAGAAGATAGGACTAATAATTAATGGTAAGATGTTTGAAACCTGTAGTTTTGTGGTTCACAAGTCTATTTTGGCTAAGCATTACCTTTCAAATTTACTGAATAAAATAAAATAAATACAGTATTGACTTAGTAGAGAGAAAGTGCATTCTGAATTCAACTATGGATTCATGTACTGAGTGGATGTTTGAGATAAAAGTTAGGAGGCAAACAGTTTTCCGATGAAATTCTACCATTGCTGTTTTTGAATAGTACTCTGGTAAATACAGAAGTGAAACCGACTAGTGAATATTTTTACCAGTTCATAGTAACCAAGCTGATTCTAAAATTTTCCTTGTGTCTTACACTCTTTTCAATAGTCATTGACTTTGTCATTTATCAGAGCCGTGTCCTTTTTGTTTGTTTGTGTGCATGTGTATATGCATATGTATGTATGTGTGTATGCATGTATGTGTGTGCATATATATGTGTGTGTGTGTGTGTGTGTTTACGTTTGCATGTATGTATGTATGTATGTATGTGTTCTGCATATTCATGCATTTGTGTGTTCGTGTTTATGTGTTTGTATGTGTGTGTCTGTTTGTAGACTTTAACTTGTCCATAAATAGTACAGCATCATTCCTATCCACAGCTAACCCTAGTAGGACAGTTAGATCCAGCTGCAACTACCGATCTGGTGCTGAATGCCTGCTGCAAGCCCATTGCAGAAGATTTAGCATTGTGTACCAATGCACTGTCCACAACACACAGCACAATTCTACAAGCCATTACAACGGATCTATAATTAACTTTAAGCAGAGATATTCTGCACATCTGAACTCATTTAGATATGAAGAGCATAACAAATCCACATCCCTAGCCAACCACAGGTACTATCTGATAAGTAAGAAAATGCCATATAGGATAACCTGGTCCTTAGTAGATTTTGATGTCCCATACCAAGGCTAGCACTCTAAATGTTGACTCTGGCTTAAAGAAGCCCTTCAAATATTAATTCACAATTCACCACAGCTACTTAATAGACAGCATGAAGCATTCTTTTCACACAAACATAAGTACTATTGTATCTTTTGGTTCTTTTGCAGGTTCAAAGGCAAGCAAAAGTTGTAACAATACATGTACATTTTCCCTTCATCTATTAATACTTACTACATCAACATAAGTATCTTTGAAGTTCACTAGCCGCATTAATCTTTTTAATAGTTATTTTTAATTGTCAATTTTAAATTTTAATTTTTAACTCTTAATTTTAAATATTTTCCTTTCTCCTTAAGTTAGTCATCTATTTCTAGCATTTTAACTCTCTTTGCCGACCACTAAACTAAGGTTTCCTTCTGACCACACTGAATCTAGAATTCATCTATCTAGTTAATTACTCTTTAATAGCCATAAATGTCTTCCTCCTCCACATTACCAAAACCTTAACCCTTGACCTCTCACCCTGAACCTACCCTGATGAAGAATAATATTAGCCCTTTTATCTTTATTTTTATTTTACTTTCACTCTTATTCTTCTATTACCATTATTTATCCTTTTCCTTTCTCTTCTCTCTTCTCTTCACTCACTCGCAACCCTGCCTTTCTCTCTGATCCATCTGTCCCTCTCACACTGCATACCCATGTGGACCATTTTTTCCACAAGCTAACCACTTGATCTATTTCCTCCAATCGGAATGTAACATTCAAAATACTGCCTGGAATTATACTTAATTAAACTATAGGTCTACTGGTTCAATGATAGTCTAGAATCTAAACAGTTATATAAAGACAAACTGATCAGAGTTGAATAAAGAGCAATGAATTCTGCCTTTAGATAAGCCACACAAGGTTTATTGAAGCAGAAATGGGGAAAACTAGACGACAACTAACAACCTATCCAGGTGGAGTAGTGTCATTGTGGAAACTGTGATATGTTTTGATAACTCCCATAACTTAAGCGAGTTGTTGCAGAAAAAACAACAGGAGCAATATAACATATACAGACATCCATTTATCAATTAACATTTAGAAAGTAGTCTCCTTACTGCTTAAAATACTTTCCAACCAATCAACATGAAAAACCTGTTCCCATTAAAGATATCATGTACCTATAATAATAAAGTGTGTCTAAACACACACACATACACATTTGTGTGTAAACACATGTATGTAAACACACACCTACACACAAAGATATATATATATATATAGATATATATAGATATATACAAGTCAGTAAATAGTGGGGTTGTGTTAACCGCACGTGGAGAAATAATAGGAAAATGAAGAATAAGGCAGAATGCTAAATTGGAAGCATGTTTTAATAAAAGATTTCTAACTGGCTTTCATTGCGAAGCAAATTTTCAAGAAGGAGAATGAAAATGTTTTTTACAAAGAAGTACAAAATGAAGAAAATAATATATAAAAAAAAATAATATACAAAAAAATAACTATACCAATACATTATATTGTCTTTGAGCTTTTGAAGTTCAATGGCAGTTCATGTATATAATGGTTGGAAAAATAAGGATGCAGGAGAATTGAGTGTTGTGTTAAAAGTTTGTGTTAAGCAGGAAGTATGGTGTCAAAACAGG
>NC_068992.1:45155217-45156295 GCF_001194135.2 Octopus bimaculoides
AATACATATACATATTCTTTGATAATAATAGAAAATGTTAGAAACAGTTTAAGTATCAAAATACATATATACATTCTTTGATAATAATAATAAGAATATGTTTGAAACAGTTTACAACATTGTTATAACAAAAAGGATTTGGTAAAATATGTATATATATATATACCCAGGAAATATATTTAAGAGTTCGCAAAAAGTTGAGGAGGAACTGACCTAGCTTTTTTCTCTTGTGTGTGTGTATATATATATATATATATATATATATATATATGTATGCAGATGTACTCTACTTTATTGTCTTAAAGGCAATAGATTAGAACAGTTGTCTATAAACATTGGTCAACAGAACATGTTAGAGACGTTAGCAACAAGACACAACATTAGTGTCACCTATATACACAGATAACATCAATTCAACAAAACAAAGATTACAACGTTTTGTTGGGTTCTTTTATACTTTTTCTTTTTAAATAAAAACTGGTAAATAAAATAGATAAATTAAATAAATAGAGCTAAAACATAATAAAAACTGCAAGTAAATGTCGCAGAAAATGGCCTTGTGTTAGGAGAATCAATGTATAAAGCTGTGTTAGGAGAAAGTCATGTACAGGAATATTATAACTGCTAAGATCAATACTCCAGTTCAGTGTATTGCATGTACATACAAGCCTGGATTAAAGATCAGCTTCTGGGTTGTTCTTTATTTTTGACTGGCTTTTAGCTTAGAAAGTCTCCAGAAGCTTTATAAACTTGGCCTGTATTTTCTTGATAGCATTGCCATTTATTGTTCACAGCGACATAAATAACTAATGATATTCTATTTGGTAAAAAGTCCCTGCTACTGGTATAAACATTACCCAGAAAGCTAATGGAAGCATATACTCCTGATGGTGGCATAGAATTGATTTAACTATCAAATATCTGTAAACCTCCACCCCCTCACCACCAACCCTACTGTAAAACAAACCTTCGTGCAAAGACAATTGAGAGAGAAAGAGTAAAAGAATGAGTGAATATGTGTGATTGATTATATATATATACATATACATATATATATATATATATATATATATATATA
>NC_068992.1:45156615-45164617 GCF_001194135.2 Octopus bimaculoides
ATATATATATATATATATATATATATATATATAAATAGAGTGAATGAGAGGAAGAAATCTATATGGCTGAAAGGTTTTTATGCTAAAATAGTGTAATTATTGTGCAAGTTAGGAAAGCGATAGTAAATCTTGACCTCCAGGAACATGTATTGAGAACAGTGGCTTTTTAATCTGACAAGAATATAAATTACTCGGTGAAAAGGCTGATGGCAGGGACACAAGCAAAATTCCAGTATACAAGTGAAATAATGGTTGCTGTGACTCAGACATTTACACAGTTACGGTTCAATATATCAACTAACTAATTGATATTATAAAAGTGCTCACCGATGTTTTCTAATCAATTAATTTTCTTCCCAATATTTAAAGCTGATGAGGGGCAGTGAAGCAGCGGAAATGGCAGCTGACCAAATTAAAGTATAGAGTAGACAGTATTTAGTTTTGGACGAGAACATTCCATGTTCAAATTCTGCTAGAGATGACTTTCATTGTTTATTGACCTGTATGTTTGGTGGGAAGGTGGGGAGGAGGTGAAAGGAGCATTAATCACCATAATTATTATATTAATTAATACAGTCGAGACAACGATTAACATTATAATTTAAAATTCTATCATATCTGATTTTTGTCTTTTATTCTGTTCAACTTCATCAAATGTGTGGGGCCAAGGTGGGAAGAAATAACATTCAAGAACTGGGGGAAACAACTATATTCCACAGGTAGTCCATTACCTAAACTATTGGGCCAATACTCTTCAATGGATAGTCGCATACCTCTGCTATTGGTGTTATACACACTCTTCAATAGATAGTTCAATACCTGTATTACTAGTGCTCTATGCCACAATAGATAGTTCAATATTTCAGTTATTGGTGCTATCATAGACACAGCACACCAACCACACTACCATGAAAAGTAATGACGGAGTTGGTCGTAGCGGTAGTGTTAACAGAGATAATGAAAATGGTGTTGAAAACAATACACATTAAAAATTATTTTCAAACTGTTAAAGTCTAAATTCAAACTCTGCTAAAATTGATTTTGTTTTTGTTGTTGTGAGGTGAATAAACAAGTAGCAAAGGTAAACATCAGTACACTCTACCTCGAAGACAACAATTGCATTATATTTTCCACCGCCACAGATGATATCTGTACCATATATTCCATATATATGCCACCTCAATAGATGACACATTACATATTCCATCTCCACAGATGTGATATCATACGTTCCATCTTTACAGATAACAGCTGTACTATATACACTATCTCTACAGATGACATTTATATCATATATTCCACCTCTACATATGGCAGTCGCATTATAAATTCTGGCTCTACAGATCTGGGTTTTACACAATTATTTTTAAACTGATTCAGAAGAAATTTTCCAGTAATCTCAGGAATTTATAAACTACAAAACTATCATTTGAGCAAATCACAATTTATTTATAATTATTATTACTATTATCATCATCGTTATTATTATTAGGTGATGAGATAGCAAAATTGTTAGCATGCCAGGCAAAATGCTTAGCAGCATTTCATCCGTCTTCACATTCTGAGTTCAAATTCCACTGTGGATTGCTTAGCTTTCATCCTTTCAGGGATGGTAAATGATAAAGTACCAGTTAAGCACGGAGGTTGATATAATCAACTTGCTCACTCCCGCGAACTTGTACCAAAATTTGAAATCATCATCATCAACATTATTATTATTATATAAAGGTGGCGAGCTGGCAAAATTGTTGGCATGTCAGGCAAAATGCTTAGAGGCATTTCTTCTGGCTTTACATTGTGAGTTCAAGGTTGACTTTGCCTTTCAACCTTTCAAAGTCAATGAAATAAGTATCAGTTGAGCACTGGCAATAATGTGATTGACTAGCCCTCTACCCACAAACACCAGGCTTCGTGTCTATCATCTAAAGACTTATTAAATGCAGCAAGCTGGCAGAATTGTTAGCATGTCAGGGAAAATGCTTAATGACATTTCTATCTACTCTTTAACTACTGAGTTCAAATAACACAGAGGTCAACTTTGCCATTCATCTTTCAAGGATGATAAAATACAGACCAGTCAAGTACTAAAGTCAATGTAATCAACTTAACCCCTTCCCTAAAATTGCTAGCCTTGTGCCAAAATTTGAAACAATTTTTTAAAATTTTTTGATGAACAGTGGTTTAATAAAACTATCAAAATTTTATTATTAACAGGTTTTTCTAGATGAAAAAAATTATTCGGGTTTGGATCTTGTTAACATTAACAAGTTTACCTCAGTAGCTGGTAGGGACAAATGGTCTGCTTTAAACATTATTTTTCTTTTTTTTGGAAATTTATCATGTTTACGATAATTTTCAATATGACTTCCTGTACAAGAAGAGCAATAAGAGATAATAACAAGAAAGGGAGTAGCACTCAATATGTTCCTTTGAAAGAAAACAGCTAGTTAATCTTTAAACTAAAGAATACAAATTTTAAAAGAAAATGGAAAATGATGATAAAACAAACAAAAAGATTACCAAGTCAGACAGATTTCAAAAGCTGAAAACACAAATATACAAAATAAGCAAACATAACAAGACACACTGAAACACACACACATGCACATACATGTACACAACAAACATACACACACATATACAAAGCAACAAAATGACTGAATAGAAAAGGCAACAAAACGATTGAAAAAGTAGCACTGAGAAAACAAGGCAAGCATTTCCAGCTTCATTAAAGCTACTTTAAACAGATAGCCCTAAATATCAATTATCTGGACAGAGACATAACAAGAGGGAGTGCATTGATACTTCAGTCCAGAAAATTATATATCTACATTTTGCAAAACACAGGGTCTTTTCATATGCCCCAGAAAGAGCAATTTCAGGCAAGCTAAGGTGATGGGTTAGGGTTTTGCTATCTGTCATTATCAAAAAAGAAACAGTGAGATCATATGTGCAATATTCCAGACAGACACCAAACAGATGAAGCTTGTGCATTATAAATCTATCCAGAAAACCATTTTCCATGGGACTATAAACACATAATTAATGGTAAAGGATATTGGTAAAGACACTGACCATTGAATTACTGTCACCTTCATAGAACATATATAGGTGGACGGTCAGTACTGACGGGAATTTTGGTGACATGATGCTTATATGGATATATAAGAGCTAATTACCCCACAAATTACTAAACAATTCCATAGTTGTACCTTGTAGTAGATGTAAGAAGAAAAAGTTTTATTGCTGGTCATTCAGTGGGTAGATAACCCACCTGCTACATATGCAGCAGTAAAGATCATCTAAAAGCAGGAAAAGTTCAAAAAGAGCAAGTTAAGGAGGTTGCTGTACCAAGGAGAACAACTGGTACAGTTCTGGAAGCATCAAAGGAGATTGCCACATCTTTAGTTCTAAGAAATGAGCAGAACACTGAGGACCCAATACCAACCATAATAAACACCATCAACCCATTGTCTTGTGATAATGAAGAGTAAATAGAAAGCGAACAAGGTTGGCAGATTGGTAAATGGGAATGACAAAGAAAATAAAACACACCCAAAAGACAATATATCTCAAGAGAAGGGAAGCAAAAATCAATGCAAAGAAGTCCCAAGAAGACCCCATGTTGAATCAAGGTTCATAAGTTTTCACAAACTGACGAACTGATAGAATTAATAACAGAAACGAAATAAAAAAAAAAAGGTAAAAAAAACTTGGAAGATGAAGGAAGTAGCAATGTGTGATATTACTGAGGATCTGCACCTGAATTATACACAGCCAGAGGAAGCTACATGAGCAGTCTCTGAATTATTTCTATACAATTTCTAATAGGATGTTGGAGATTTAATACTTTCTGATATCAAAGTTGCTCACAGGTACCACTGAGTATAACAGTTTTGAGGCATGGCAGATCCACTCACAAGCCCTTGGTTAGTCCAAAGCCTTAATAAAAGACACTTGACTAAGGTGCTGCACAGTGAGACTGAACCTTAGACCACATGATTTGGAAGCAAACTTCGTAACCACACAGCCACCTTTGCACAGTAAGACATGATAATGTGTTAGCAATGTGTGATAATACGCGGTAATATGTGTAAGTATGCATAGAACTGAAGTAACATGGACAACTACTCAGAACTAAAAACAAAACTATAAATATGTCTTGTAAACTGTGCTACATATTAGTGTGTTGCAAATTATATTTCCAATTTAGCAATTATATTGATCTAAAATAATAATTAATGCACAACAACTGGTGCATTCATATATGCAACAGGTGGAAATGCAGGTGGTGCAGCAAGCAGAGCTGATAGGATGCTGCCAAGTGAAGTGAAGCAGAGTCATTCATATAAACAATATTGATATTCTGTAACAGAAAGGGAAATGGGTGGGGGTGGAGGGGTTAGTGCCTTATACATGATCGACAAATAACGAGAAGTATTTAAGAGAAAGTCAAACCTCTTTAATTTATGACAACAAATCATGTAAAATATTTACATAGGAGAAAAGATATTAATGAGGTAGAATAGATATTGTGTAAAGTATAGTGCTGCTGAAGTCCTGATTGTGTGTGTGTGTGTGTGTGTGTGTGTGTGTGTGTGTGTGTGTGTGTGTGTGTGTACATAAGCAGAGTAAGGCAAAACAGGCACTGTACAGATTCGTCTGTGTCTGGTGTGCTTGTGTGTATGCATGTGTGCACATGTATGTGTGTGCTCATGTGTATAGGTCAATCTGTATATGTGTACCTATATATAAGTGTCTCTGTGTGTGTTCCTACATTAAAATGTTTATATGTCTGTGCATGTATGTATACCTAGATGTAAATGTGTATATTGGTAATCATGTCAAATGTTAATTAAATGTCTAATTAATGTCAAAAATAGTTTTGAAATATCTGAAATGAGTTATTGCTAATAGGATTATAATTTTTCAGAATATTACCGTAAGCTTAGGTTGTAATCCAGCCTGGTACTAAAGAGGACTAGTTCTAATCTAGTCTGAGGCTGTGAACATATCCAGGTGTAAGACATTTGATATTGATGAGATATTACACTAAATGAAACAGTGTAGATAGACGCTAGGTATACATGCTAGGTGTGTGTAGATCGAATTCAGAATGGCATTGTGTACACATCAAGGATTAATTTATCTAATGACAATAGAAGTTAAAATCAATTGAAGTAAAATATAGGTGGAAACATGCTCTAAATATTACTGGTTGTAATCCAATCTTTTGATACCAACGTGCCTAAGACCACCCCAAGTTTTATAACAAACTTACTGTTCTATATTTAAGAGATGAGGAATTATGTACATTATTTACTTTATTTACAATTGACGGATATTTGTCCTCATCTTGTTTGTTGCTAACATGTTTCAGCTGATATACCCTCCAGCCTTCATCAGGTGTCTTGGGGAAATTTCAAACCACGGTACTCATTCCAAAGGTATTTTTCGATATTGTTGTTGTTATTATTATCATTATTATTATTATTATTCAGGTCACTTCCCACAGGCATATGGCATAGTGGTTAAGAGCACAGGCTACTAACCCCAAGATTCCTAGTTTGATTCCAGGCAGTGACCTGAATAATAATAATAATAATAATAATAATAATAATAATAACAACATGGAAAAATACCTTAGGAATGAGAACCCAGGTTTGAAATTTCCCCAAGACACCTGATGAAGGCTGGAAGGTATATCAGCTGAAACATTGTGTTAACAACAAACAAGATGAGGACAAATATCCGTCAAATTGTAAATGATAAACTTACTGTTCTAAAGTGGTCTAAATAATGAACTTCCATCAAAATTTCATGTTAATTTATTTCAGCCCCCAGCTTAATAATGAGAATATTTTACTACATTCTTCATTATTCTAAAAATTAAATTGAAACAAAGGCAGCATATGTTAAGAGAAATATGGTAACAAAAGGGATATACTCCTGGCATAGCAGCACTACAACATCCTTGGGCCTATTTAGCAGGCCAAGTCTCAGAGACCCTGAAAAAATAAAGGGTCATAGAAGCAGCCTTCCCTCTTTAAATAAGGATTAAAAACAATACAGCAAACAACTTACTTCATAGCCAGGAATTCAGTTTTCTGGGGTTTCTGTAATGTTTCCTGGAAATGCCTCAGGCTACTTGGTTGACAAACAAGTTACACACCTACTACTTAGTTATGAGGACATTGATAAGGATGTAATCCAGCTGTGAAAAGAAAAAACAAGTATTTCAGGAATGGTCAAATATCAAAATTTTGAAAGATCATTCCATAAAATATATATGTAATAGATATAGGACATAAACAGGTGCAGGAGTGGCTGTGTGGTAAGTAGCTTGCAATTTGAGGAGAGAGGCTAAGTTGATTACATCAACCCCCAGTACTTGAGAAGGATTTTATTTTATTGACCCCAAAACATGAAAGGCTCAGTTGACCTTGGCAGGATTTAACCATAGAGTCGGAAGAAATGCAACAGTGTTTTGTCCAATGCACTAATGATTCTGCTAGCTTACAACTTAAATAATAATAATACTAATCATCTTTTCTACTGAAGTAACAAGGCCTGAAATTTTATGGGTGGGAGCAAGTCGATACACTGATCCAAGCTCTTAACTGGTGCTTAGTTCAACAAAAAGATGAAAGGTAAAGTTGACTCCAACAAAATTTCAACTCAGAACATCAAGAGGAATTAAATGCTGATTAGCATTTTGTCTGGTGTGCTAATGATTCATTCAACTCACCACCATAATATCAATAATAATAATAATAATAATAATAATAATAATAATAATCCTTTCTATGATAGACACAAGGCCTGAAATTTATGCGGAGTGGGTTAGTCATTTTATCCAGCACGCTAACAATTCGGTTATCTAACCACCATAATGACAATAATGGTTTCAAATTTTGGCACAAGGTCAGCTTTGGGGGAGGGTGCACATCAATTATATCAACCCCAGTGATCAGTAGGTACTTATTTCATCGACCCTGAAAGGATGAAAGGCAAAGTGGACCTAAGAATTTAAACTCAGAATGTAAAGACGACCAAAATGCTGCTAAGCATTTTGCCCATACTGCTAAACATTTTTCCAACTCACCACCATGATGATGATGATGATGATGATGATTCACATGAATATGGTAGGGATGTAAGTGTTGTATTGGGTTATTACTTTTTTTTTTTTTTTTTCAATGTATAAAATAAGGAAGATATAGAAAGACATATAGATAAAAGAAATGGAACACAGCTGTTCTTAAGACTAAATAAGTAATATTCTGGAAAGGTTTTCCTGCTGGAAGCCAACAGATATTCTATCAAAGAGAAGATTTCTTTTCCCATCTTCTAATCACCATGGAACCACACTTAAACACTGGTTCCTACAACGAGTCTTTCACAGACTCAAAGAAACCTTGGCACTTTGATTTACAGCAGAACCAAGATGATATACTCCCAAAAGGTTTTGGCTGTTCTGAGAAACATGGTTATAGTTGAAACAACACCAAGAATGTCATAAACCTGACTAAATATACTGCAATCAGTTTAATATGTGAAAAACAAGACTTGTCTGTCTATTGTTATGGAGAGGAATTTTAACAAAAGGTGAGGGAAAAAGAATTTATTTTCATTGAAATAAGATTTTCTCCATCCTTTGTTTCTCATTTCATTGGCCTGGTGTTTTTAACAAATAAATATTATCACTGCACGCTACCAAGAGAATCGGGAATAACACACACATGCACGCACACACACACACACACACATAAAAATACACATAGATATACACATACAAATACAGGCACGAATATGTAAATATATACACACAATGTTTACATACATACAATTACATTTCTGCATGTATCTCTCTCTCTCACTTGATATATATATATATATATATATATATATAAATAAATACATATATATACATATATATGTATATATATATATACACATACATATATATATATATATATACACATACATATATATATATATA
>NC_068992.1:45167973-45175640 GCF_001194135.2 Octopus bimaculoides
GCCCTTCTTAACGCCAACCACTCAGAGAGTGCAGTGGGTGCTTTTACGTGTCACCCGCACGAAAACGGCCACGCTCGAAATGGTGTATTTTATGTGCCACCCACACAAGAGCCAGTCCATGGGCACTGGCAACAATCTCGCTCGAAAACCCTACAAGGCCAGTCAGGCGGTACTGGCAACAGTCATGCTCATGGCTATAGAATGTAAATGAGAGTACTACTGGGTGAAATAAGGAAAGAAGCTTGCAAAATATTACTAAGGATGGCTTCAGAAGAAGTTTATTCATCATGTCTGATGATATTGGACATTACACTTGAGATGACATATAACCAAGAATAATATTGCTAAAAATGTTAAATAGTAGTTCTGTTTAGTATACATTATCAATAGATAGATTTCAATATGATGAGGAAGAGGAGAGGGGAGAAGAAGAAGAGGAAATTAAACTTGCCCTAATGAAAGTGGAATAACAAACTTGACTAGCATTTCAAATGTGTGTACACTGTTTTCTGGATATAATATCTAATATAGGGTGTTTGTAGTGTCTCTACAGCCTTACTTTATACAGCTAAACACTGAGTAAGAGAATATATAGGGAAGTTACCTGCACATACTAGTATCCTATCCAAGAGATAAGATGTGAAGCCTCACATTAACACTAAAGAGTAAAGAGTTAGGCACAAGTCATGAGACTTTCTAATATGTGAAAGGGTTAACCACTAAGTAAAAAAAAAGACTATCACTATCGCACACACACAGAAGAACATAGACATCATTTGAATGAATACAGCCAGCATTTCCTTGTGTATTGATTCTTTGCTTCTGACTTTGAAATTTCATAAGGAACTGTTTAATTTCCATTGTCTGGGGAGAATGTATTCATGTGATACGAACTTGTTGAATGATACGAGTTGTGTAATTAACCTTATTTATTCACTGATTCTTCAGTCTGTTACCTATCCCATTATGCTACAATACACCAGTTATGTCCGCATCAAAACATTTATTGGAGGGCCTGATGATATAAGTTAATATATCTACATTGAAACACATTGCTGCCATAATGTTGCTTTTTATTTCAATCGGAAACAATCCCAAATGATAACTAGGAACTCGATTACTTTCGGAGATTTACTTTTTTCTTTCTATTCTTCATTATTATTATCATTATTATTATTATCAGCATCATCATCACTACTACTATTAATGTTTTTATTTATATTGCCAATATTATTATTAGTATTATTATTCATTTTAGCATTATTGTTATGATGATTGTTGTTGTGGTGGCTATTTCTTAATACATATGTATTGAACTATGAATTCTTTGATAAAACAAATGTTTTATCTCTTCAGCCAGGACTTCTATAACGGCCATTGTGAGAAAATGGTACCACCACCACCACTATTACTACTAATACTGTTGTCACTACCATATCCACCTGTACTACTACTATCACCACTACCTTCAGTACTACCATTACCACTACCATCATCATCCCTGTGTATCACTACCATCACCCATACTATTACCACCACCATTACTGCTACCAGCACAACTAGTACTACTACCACTACCACCACTAGTACTACTACCATAACTAGCAATGCTTCTGGAATTTTTTTTTTTTTTCCCTATATTTACCACTTAACGATACCAAAAGCAATTCTACTTCCTTAAATATTATTTCTTGCTTGCCTTACAATGTACCCCCAAAAGGAGGAATTGTGAAAGATAAATATTCTGATTATCCCACTTCACCACCGCCCACTTCCATATGCTAATATACTACACAAAATGTTATTTGTTCTGAGATCTAATTAGTAGAGGTTAACTAAAATAATAACATTTCTTTTTGTCAGGTAGAACTGAAGTTTACTTGTCCTTGTAATGCTACAAGAAAATGCATTATTTTTTTAAAATTCAAACGTGGATTACCTATCATTGGTTGAGGTTCTCATTCCAATGAGTATGAGAAAGACAGTAACAGACTATCAAACTAAGATTTCATATGTATATGCCTTTATATGTGCAGTATGGTGCACACTTGCATGTGCAGACATAGGTCACTGTGGAGCCATGACAGTACTGTCAGCAGTGTCCAGAATGGTGAGTAACAACAGCAACAATAGCAACAACAACAGCAGTTTATGTTGCTCTGAATGCTCCATGTTTAACAGTTATCTGCTAATAACAGTTTGGAGATTAAAGAATGAATTCTTGAAAGATCAAATTAATATATTTACATGTAATAATTATATATTTCTGTCAGGTTGTCCATATTGAAGAAGTAAACATATATATATATACCATATGTTTTGAGACGTTTTTAGGAGAGGCAGTTATAACAATCCTAGATTACTGGAATTTTAGTATATCACTATTATACATTTAATAAACTGACCAGCCAACTTCTGTTATTCCAGACTGAAGGAGACCGCTGTAACAACTCTTTGAACACATCCTGCTCACACTGCTTATCACAGCTGACTTGTTTGCAGAATAAAGGGGGGGAAGAGAAAGCAATTTGGAAACTTGCTTTGCAATAAAGTTTTTGAGTTAAACTATGCAAAAATGCTATAGAAACTTATGAAACGCTCCATACTTGTACAAGCTGAGCATCTGTTTTTTACTGGTACAAGAGCAAAGTATATCCACCAGAAAGCTCATGATGATCCCCTGTTTTGACAGCAAGGGGATCAACTACATCCACTGGGTTCCCTCTGGCCAGAATGTCAACAAAGAGTACTTTGTGGAGGTTTTGAGGATGTTCAAGAAGAAATTTCATTGCAAAAGTCTTGAGCACTTGCACCAGAAAAATGCACCACTCCACAATTTCATCCTGGTAACCAACTACTTGACAAAGATGAACATCAAAATTATCCCTCATCCTCCCTACAGTCCAGACCTTGCTCCTTCTGGCTTTTGGAGGGAACAAAAGTGCTTATTTATATCTTCTCATATTCTGTCTTCAAATCACACCAAAGAAGTACTTTTGGAGTCAATACAAATTCCAGTCATATACTGCTATAAACTGATTGACATTACCACTCTTTCTAACTAAGCTGTGTGGAACTATATCATTTTATCAAACTAACACCACCACACTACTGCCACCACCAACATGATTAATCATTCATTAGACTGTCTCATTTAATTTCCATCAATTCAGTTAAATTCCATCAAAGGATAAATCTGGTTTTCCCTCTTCCAGAGCTGTAAAATAAGTACCATTAACACACAAATACTAATTATTATCATTAATATGTTGCTGTTATTTAATTATGTAACTCAATGGATTGATGTTATTTAATTAACAAAACATAATTAATATTTGATTAAATAACTCATTAAGAAGTCGATATTACTTAATTATCCTCATTAATATGTGATATTAAATTTATTAAATACTAAACAGATGTTATTTAATTAAATAAGTCATTTGTTGATATTACTTAACTAAATATCCACCTGGTACTATTTAATTGCTTCATTAAAATGTTGATGATATTTAATTAATCAACTACCTCATTAATATGTTGATGTTACTTTATTGAATACCTAATTGAGTTTATTTAAATAACTATTTCCTGTTACAAAATAATTCGAGTAAAGACCAAGTAACTTGAGTTCATATTCACTCAGGTTGGAACTCCGTCGGTTACGACGAGGGTTCCAGTTGATCCGATCAACGGAACAGCCTGCTCGTGAAATTAACGTGCAAGTGGCTGAGCACTCCACACACACGTGTACCCTTAACGTAGTTCTCAGGGATATTCAGCGTGACACAGTGTGACAAAGCTGACCCTTTGAAATACAGGTACAACAGAAACAGGAAGAAAGAGTGAGAAAAAGTTGTGGGGAATCGAAACAGCGATCCTACGACTGCGAGTCCACTGCCCTAAACAATGGGCCATTGCGCCTCCACATTCAATCAGGTAATTATCCCATAAAGCTCAATATGACAACCAGTAATAAACAAGTACTTACTTTAATCTCTGCTCCACAAGTACCTTATCTTTCACAAGCCTGGAACTTTAAGTAAAACTGTAGAGTGATTTCTCAGTTTCAGTTGGCAAAGATGCAATGAGTAGACACATTCATTTGGCACTCCTACCTATGAATCAGTCATTCAAAATGTGACAGTAATGGGCCACAACCTTTATAATCTTCAGTCAGACACCCAAACCACAACACCATGTGCCTTCACACACACACACACACACACATAATTAGATATCTAAATAAATAATCAAAAAGGAAATACAATTTTTTTTCCCAGATAAGGTATTTTTATACATCACATTCAAAAATTTGAATAATCCATCATCATACTATTATCATCAAAAGTCAGCACATTACCTTCATCATCACATGATCATTATTGTAATCATCACTATAAGACTATTGATAATGGTAGATTCATATCTTCCTCCAGCATAATTTTATACTGACAGATATGTTTATTTTGAGCTAGTGACAAAGAGACAGACACACACACATACATACATTTATAAATATGACATACACACACACAAATATATAAATCAAACATAAATACATACACTTAGAAATACACATATACTTATGGATGTATATATATATATTTTATATATATTTATCTCATACATTTTACATAGTAGCTCAAATATTGGTTCATTTTATAGACCAGACTAGTAACTCAAGCATTTCTTCAGTGCTCAGCTGTGCATGTATGTTTTTGTGTAGCCAGTTAATTGCGTTTGTCTATATACTACACAGGTGCTCAAATATTGGTCAAGTTTATATATTAAAGCACAACTCAAGTAATATTAAGTTTATATATTAGAGAGCAGCTGAAATATTGCTTGTGTATTATTACAAAGCAGCTTAAATATTGACTAGATTTATAAATTAAACAACAGTTTCTGTATTGATTAACAATCCCCAACTCAATGTGTGTGTGTGTGTGTGTGTGTGTGTGTGTGTGTGTATGTGTGTGAGAGAGAGAGAGAGAGAGAGAGAGAGAGAGACAGAGAGAGAGATAGATAGAGAGAGAGATGAGATGAGATGACAGCTTAAATTTATATGCTTGAGAGTAGCTGTACTATTGGTTAGCAATATCAAATTGTGTATGTGCTTGTGGACAAATGTGTGATAATATATACCAGGTGATCTTCCATAGTCATCACTAAAACCTCAAAAGATAACACCACGTCATGATTTTCACTGAAAATTGATAAAAGAGAAACAATTATATCATATTTATTTATAAATTTCACTTTTCATTGATTTTTAATAAGTTTTTACAATGTGTCTAGCTGTGTGTTATCTATTTATCAAATGATCTCTTTTTCTATGTATATATAGTTAACAGTCTATCTATTAAACAATCTCTGTATATGGTTATAACAATAGGAATGTTATATTTCTTGGATAACACATAATGCAAATGGCAGAGTATATAGTATGGTTTATCTGTCTATATCTATCAGTCTATTTATCTGTCTACCATTTTGAGACAGATAATAATAATAATAATAATAATAAATGATGATGATGATGATGATAATAATAATAATAATAATAAATGATGATGATGATGATGATAATAATAATAAAAATAATAATTGTCTTGGTATAAAAGATGGGCACATATTCTGCTCAATACCACGGATTTGCTTGTCAGTTGTTTGACCTTAACCAGTTGAGCATGTCCCTTAGTGGCTGATAATATGTGCATCTCTGATTACTAGAAGTAGTGGGTGTTTCATTCAACATCCTTAAACAACCCTTATTCAGGGTCTTTTGAGCAGGATGGGCTACTTGACCTGAAGAAAATTCTAACTGGGCCCCACCTGCAAGGTCATGTGCTATCAATCTTGATATGAGATCACCATGTCATACATATATGGTTGTGATGCATCTGACTTGTGTACCCTTATCAGACATGTAGTCATGATGGCAGGTGCTGCTCTCTCACTCAATAATAATAATAATACTTCTTACTACAATAGACACAAAGCCTGAAATTTTGGTGGGACGGAGCAAGTCGATTACATCAACCACAGTGGTCCACTGGTATTTGTTACTGACCCCAAAAGAATGAAAGGTAAAACTGGCCCCAGTGGAGCAACAGCAACAATGGGGAGAGCACCCAGGGACAATTAATTACATAAACTCTGGATGCAGCAGGCTGGCACCAACAGAATATTTACAAAGGCATGAAATGGTAGCTCAGTACATACAATGGTCAATATGAAGCGCATACAATCTCTCTCAGAAAGACGATTGGTGGGAACACAAGCCACCACAAGTTTCCCCGAATACCAATGTTAATATCCTTTGGAATTTCAGTGTTCAGACTGATCAGGAAATATAGGCAAACTGACCTGATCTCATTATGAAGCATCATATTGAAAAGACTCGTCTTCTGATTGATGTTGTAACCCATCCCATAAAATCACTGTGACTATATATATATGCTACAAAGAGAAGTTGGTACTGAATCAACTGAAGAATAAAGTTATCTCTGTTACCCACAACCTTAGCAACTCATAAGGAATGCCGCAACAAAACATTGGGATCGCTAATATTCTGAACAGTAGTGAATCAATCATTAATGCCAGCCAAAAGTTTCCCAGAGAAAATGGGTCAGATTTCAAACAGCTAAGTTCTAAAACAAAATACAGCAGAGATAAAAATACACAGATACAACGGCAATAATCTTAGATCAATTACGTAGAACCATGGCTCCAAAGAAGAGAACTAAAAGACACAGACACATAAATATACAAATATCATTTCCCTTCTTGAGAATATTAAATACAACCATCCATCATGACAGGGTGTATACAGATCACATCGATTGATACGCCCATATTCACTCCAAAACAACAGAAAAGAACACAAAACTGCATCATCACAAGTTGAACACAGAATATGCACTGTAAAGCTCCACAAATTGGAGGACTGTATATATGAAACATTGCATTTGTAGATTACAATTAATAGTTCCACTAACTATTTAACTCTCTCCATTAGAACTTAGCCAGATGTACCAATAACAACTGTAAATGTATGTACTTCCATGCTTAGTACCTCCATGAACTCATATCACCACATATCAGTGAAAACAGACTCTAGTATAGATGAACAAATTCAGTCTGGAGAGTGCAGCAGAAGCAACTATGTTTGCCATACAGAAGCAAGCATCTCAGCCAGCTTAGGTTCAAGTCGGCTGTAGTAGTAGTAGTAGTAATAGTGACCATGTCAGTAGTGGTGAGTAGTGGGAGTCGCTACTCACCACTACCAACATGGACTCCTGACACAGACTCCCGCTAGTCACCACGACTGACAGTCACTACTACTACTACTACTACTACTACTACTACTACTATTATAGCCAACGATTCTAGTCAACGCACAAGACAGCTATTACGTTCCCACACATAAAACGCTTCCACGTGGATTTTGTTGACATTAATGAGAAAAAACTATGAACTTTTCTTTTATTACACTTTTTAAAATATGTATTTTTGATAAGGTTCGTTTTTTTCAAGAAAAACCGAAACATGTAAAATATCTCTGAGAAAATTAAAATTTATCTTATATAGTGGCGTTTTCAAACTTCTTTTTTATAAATATATATATATATGTATATATATATATATATATATATATATAT
>NC_068992.1:45176296-45176825 GCF_001194135.2 Octopus bimaculoides
GTGGTGGGTGTAAGGAATTGGATGGGGTGGAGTGGGAAGGTAGAGTAGGAGTGTGTTGGGGTGTGGTGGGATGAGCTTATGAGGGGGATTGACGATGAAGGAGGAAGGGGAAGGTGGATGTAAGAGAGGGCGAAGGTGGGGATGGGAGGGGGAGAAAGAGAGGAAGAGAAAGAGAGTGAGAGAGGAGAGTGAGAGAGAGGGAAAGAGAGAAGAGAGTGAGAGAGAGTAAGAGTAAGAGAGTAAGGGTGAGAGAGTAAGAGAGTAAGAGTGTAGAGAGTAAGAGTGAGAGAGGGGAGAGAGGGGAGAGTAAGAGAGAAGAGAGTGAGAGAGAGTAAGAGAGAAGAGAGTGAGAGAGAGTAAGAGAGAGGCGAGAAAGAGTAGGGGTGAAGAGAAGTGGGAGTGAAGAGAAGTAGGAAGAGAAGTAGGAGTGAAGAGAAGTAGGAGTGAAGAGAAGTAGGAGTGAAGAGAAGTAGGAGTGAAGAGAAGTAGGAAGAGAAGTAGGAGTGAAGAGAAGTAGGAAGAGAAGTAG
>NC_068992.1:45176887-45183310 GCF_001194135.2 Octopus bimaculoides
GGCGCAAAGGAGCGAAGAGAGAAGATTAATCCCTGTTCACGGCGCAAACGGGAGTCCGGATGGCCCCTGTGCATGGACAATCCAAACACGGACAGGTGTTGCTGCAAGGAGTGACCGGCAGAACGGAAGTGGCGTGACACCGGGGTGTCATTGCCAACGTTGATGTCTCGGAGGTGTTGCGCGAATCGGTCGGCCAGGCGGCGCCCCGTTTGTCCGATGTACCTTTACTTGTTTTAGTCATTTGACTGTGGCCATATATATAAATTGTGAAGAGTACTTGTAATTCCTATAACATAAATGACAAATGCTCTTCTCAAGCTGGTGTACTCTATGATACAATATATCATATTTTACCAAGATGGCCTTCCCACCAATTTCTAATCAAATATATTTGGAGACACAATATAACAAATCTGTTTCTGTATACATTTTGTCACCATTGAATTTCTCCATGAAACCATTCTGTGATAGCCATATAAATCTCCACTTGTGTTAGAAAATGACTATATTATGGATCACAACTATATAGAGAAGCATGAGAATATAATAAACCTGACTGCATTTTCAATGACAACAATGACAATAATATTTTAATAATCAACATGCCTTAATGATTGTAATGTTACACTGAAGCCAGACGGAAAATGAAGGAATTATGTTGCCTAGGCAGTTAAAGAATGTGATCACCATACAATTTGTAAATGGTTCAACTAGAATGATGATATGTAACTGTTTCTTAAGAATATTGACAAATTACGTTGAAGAATAGTTCTAATTGTGTTTTTGAGAATAGCTTTTGCTAACCTTGTAATTTTGTCTCAAAAATGTAACCAAGCTTTAGTAAGGTGAAAACAGGAAACTATAAGAATATGTGTGTGTGTGGCAGGGGGGGGGGCATTTTGTATATGTTATTTAACATAGATATAGTGTAGAAATCCACATGACCACAGTATTTGTCTCAAAAAGGCATCTTATCCAGATGTATATTGATTTGTTAATCACTTTTTTTTTATATCAGTAAAGGCTAAATTTGTCTACGCATGCAGCCACTAGTGAATGCTTGCTGCTGAGAATGTGAAAAATACACAGAAATGCAGATTTAGCACTTCCACCACCACCACTGCCAGATAATTTCTATGATGCAATAAAGACTTGTGGTCCCAGGAAATGATATACAGCACCAGTCGAGTCATCAGATGGGGCATCTCAACTGAAAGACCATTTGTCAATAGCAGAGTGCAAGAGAACACTTCAACCAGTTTTTAATCACTAGATCCAGCAGTCTTGGGAGAATTTTGTGAAATGTTCATACTCCAAGACCTTGACAAACCATCATCATCAACTTGGTAAAAAATCTTGGACAGGGAAATATCGCAGTCAAGATCTTGAGTGAGTGTGATTATATTCAGCATACTAATGATTCGATATATAACACATAAACAAGGTACCAGCTTCTTTTCTCCTCATTTTCTCAGAATAGCAGCAACTATTAGTCATGCCCACCTAATTCCGATAATGAAGCAGCCTCATTTCCAACAACTACACACTGCACAAAGTAGCAGCACAGAGAAAACCCTAGTTGAACAAGCATCAGTACCAGTGAGTCAACCCTGTACAAGAATTGACTGAGATGTGTCAGATATATGAAGTACATTTTAACTCACATCTCATTGGTAGAATCCACTATAGTCAGAGCACCAAAGATTCTATTCAAAGACCAGTTTGAACAAGTGCAATATCTTATCTTCAAGAGTTGAAAGACACTGGTAGCCACCATTTACTTTGGTAATGTCCCTGTTAGAAGATGATTAAATATAAGGTGAAGAAACCCACTCAGTACTACCAAAGGAAGCAACAAAGAACTGTATATGCAGAGTTACAGCTGGTTGTTCCAGACGAAGATTTATACATCCTGTTTGTGACCATCAAGAATTGGTTATAAAGTCATGAAAGGATCCACTAATGAAGATAATGGCAATCAAACGATATCAGTTCATAATATAAGAAAACAACTATAAGCAAGGATATACAAGAAGACAAATAGCCATTGGCTGGGACATCTTTAATTTTAGCCCTGATCTATGAGAGGCAACCAAGGGGCTAAACAGTATTGTCTACAAGGCATTCCACTATTTTTGTTCTAAGATAAATTTTAATTGACAATGAAAACAACTAAACCTATCTTTCTAAAGTTATTTCCAGCTCAGAACCAATTCTCAAATTTATAAATGACAGACAAGAAAAAATGAATACACCTACATATATATATATATATAGGTGTATTCATTTTTTTTCCTTTTTGGTTTTATATTGTGTCTAGCTACCATCATTATTTTATAAATATGTGTGTTGGGGGTGCATTTATATATATATATATGTGTGTGTACATCTCTCTATTCAAATATACAAGTGTGACACAATACGAAAAAAAAAAAATCTTCTTCAACCGAGAAAAAACAATTTGAGGTCTGTACAGGAGAAAAAAACTCGATTTTTAAAAACAAGCATAATAATACCAACAACAATATGGTGATGATGATATCGACTGATGCAAACAACATAAATGGTAATAATATTAACAAAAACAATATTAAACACAATAGCAGTAATAAACTAATAAAAAGTAAAATACCAAAGACAATAGCGAAAACAATGACAATGGGCACAATAACAAAATTATGACAATATCAAAAACAATAACAACAACATCGCTATGAAATAGTGTGGAAGGTTGAATGTTGAAAACAGGATATACTGACTGTAATGTAGTGAAATGATATATAATAGAGTGGTGGCAATATCAGTGGTGTCAGAGAGAGAAAAAAAAGAGTGAGTGTGGTGGTTGTAGTTTAAGTAGTAAGGAAAGTGATGGTTATGATAACATACAAGGTAGGAACAGTATATTATCTATATAAAACGGTATACCAGTCTAATGGTATATTGGTATATCATTATAACAAGTATATCTGTTTTACATTATATCACCAAGATAGCTTGTATTTAATAGTGTCCCTTAACATTATAAGTAAACTTTGAATTTCATCACTGTGTGAAGGAGATAAAATGAAGTACCAGTTAACTATTGGGATTAATTTAGTAGAGAGGGGGGAAGTAAGGAAAGGTGAGAGAGAAAGATGAAGAGGTGAAGAGAAAGAGAGAGAGGGAGAAAAAGAGAGATTAAAATTTAAAGAAAGGGATAAGTTGAAATTGACAAACAAGAAACAAAAAGACAGACAGAATGGGAGAGAGTCAGACAGAAAAGCAAACAGACAGAAAGCGGCAGAAAGAGAAAATATTCTCTCAATGGTAAATAATCTGTCAAAGTTGAGTGATTAATTGTATTAAATAAATATATTGTGTAAACATTGGAAGAGTAAACTGTATTGAAATATACTATAGATAGGACAGTGCAGAGTATTAGACACAAAACCACAGTCCTGTAGGTAGAGTAAAGTAGTTATGTGTAATATAGTAGATGAAACAATGTACTGTTCTCCTATGGGGTATCATTGTTAAATTCTTTCAAATGCTCAGAAATCTTTCCAGATCAGCAAAAGCTTCCATTATATAGGTGACCTAATTGGTGATGGAGGAATGTGCCCCACAATCGTAGTAATAAGAGTGAGAACAGGGTGGAAAATGTTCAAAAGTAAATATCTCTGCTGGCTCCAAAAAGACTTCTTTTTTTTGTTTAAGTCAGTGGTTCTCAGCTGTTTGTTATCTATGTACCCCTTTGATTATGATTTTATTCTGGTGGACCTCCCTAGTCGTTCAAATGTTTAAAAGCTAGTTTTATAGATACTTCTTTCAAAATTCCTATTTTGCTTTACATACATTAACTTTTGTAAGCTGAACTATGTAAAATGTTCAGCCCGGGTGAAGCCGACCGCGGATACAGATCTCGGTGGTAATAGCAAATATTCGAACCTAGCTGTTTCTTGCAATAAATACATCTAAATTAAAATTTTTTCATGGACCCTTAATATTCTATTGTGGATCCTTAATTTATTATTTGGCCTGCATGGACACTGAGTACCCTGGTTAAGAACCACCGGTCTAAGAGAAGAACAAATTTTGTAATGCTTATGTACAAAGTGTGATGTTGCATTGTAAAGAAATATGGATGTGTGAATGCTGGAAAGAAAGCAAGAATGCTCTGCAAAAAGGTTTATGAATGAATGAGAGAGCCCCATATAAGCTGAAGAAATTATTGCATTTAAGAGGAATCAGATGCAATATGCAAGAGAGAAGACTGCTTTGGTATAGACATGTGATGCAAATAGGGGATGAAGTAGGGACATCAAGGAAAATATGGGAAGAATATGAAGGCTGATATCATGAAAGGTATAATGAAGAACCACAAGTGGCAAGCACTTTGCTGGAGAAAACCTGTCCAATCTAAACAAGAATGTTGAGACACATGTAGAATAAAAATAATGAGTTATACAGTTATGTGTACTGGGAAATTGAAAGCTAACTGCAGTGGCAATTGTCATAAAATTGGCACAACACAAAGCACTGCTCTTTTGTCACATTAAGAGTTTCTGAAATAGATTCACGGACAAATATTTGGAAAATAATATCAATTAGATTAATCTTAATAAATGACTAGTATTTATTTTACTGGCCTCAATGAGATTTGAACTGAGAATGTAAGGAGCTATAACTAAATGCTGCAAGGTATCTGTCACTCACTAGAAAATATGAAATAGCCTGAGGTTGAGGCAATAAGTGTGAAAATAGAGAGCAAAGAGAGGCTTGGTGTGACGGTGAGATTGTTAGATGCCAACCTGAACTTGGTGAACCAAATATTGGCACAAATTAAAGAGAGGACAATTGGTACAAGAGAGGAAGTCATTTGTCATATTATCCTGCTGAATAAAAGAAAGAGAGCAGATTTAATCAGACCCTCACTGAACATAAGGAAGGAACAGAACAAAATGGAAGAGAAAAAAGAAGAGAGTGGTATCACCAGATTTCTGAGAATCTATTAATATGACCATTAAGATCAGTAATTTTTATTAAATCTATTTCAGACAAATCAGACTCCTCATTGAATTAGTAACTAAATAGGGATATTTGTCTGCAAATGCATTTCCAGAGCAGTTTTAAAAGCTATTTTGCACCTGCTACATGATCAGCCAGAGGTATGTATTGATTTCCAAGACACAGTATGTGTGTGTGTGTAGAAAGAGAGAAAGGGATAAATAGTGTAAGATGAAATATGAAAGAGCCAAGGAAGAAACTCAACACATTATCTACCATTGTTAAGTATTTCTTCAAAGCAGCAAGAGAAACTGGTGAAGGTTAGTGATGCGTATAAGTAAACTTATTTGTAGCTCTTGTCATCATTTGTGAAGGAGAAAGTTGTATAGAATCAGGTAGAGTTCTTTCACATCTATTGTTTGTTCAATACTGATAAGACATGAAAGGTGTTCCTTTATTTTATGCTTATTGATTTTACTTACCAAACATTCTAGCTTACAACAGCGATTGTCAGTGTATTTTACAGTGTGTGTGTGTGTGTGTGTGTGTGTGTGTGTGTGTGTGTGTGTGTGTGTGTGTGTGTGTGCGTGTGGTGTACAACATCATCATCATCATCATTTTTATGTCCATTTTACCATGCTTGCATGAGCAGATTGGATCTTCTCCAGCTCAGCTTCTTACTACGCGGTGTGGTGCTCTGTCATCTCCTTTGTAAATTTCAGCCAGCTGAGATCAGCTTTCACCATTTCTTTCCATGTCTTCCTCTGTATGTGTGCAAAGTGCAGTGTTGCATGGTATCAAAACATGGGTATTGAAAGCAGAAAACCGAGTGAAAGCTGGAAATAATTGAAGCAAGCTCAGCTTGATGTGTACTGTCAGTGTGGATGATGGAGCACAAAAGAACTGAGAAAAGGCAAGGTTGAAGAAGATTCGGATGTATTATACAAGACAGGGGATTGTGCTGGTAGAGCTGTGTGGAATGGAATAATAGTTAGGTACACAAGTGGTAAATGGGAGCATCATGCAGAAGAGATAGACTAAGGAAGTCAGGGATAAAAAAAAAACTATTCTTTATTCTCTACAGAAGCAAGTGGACCTTCACAAAGACAGAACAAATGGCAAGTTGCTGTGATTGGTCAGCACCTGCCCAATACAGGGAAATGTAGCAAAACACATGTAGCATAATGAATTCGTGAGCATTTTCATGTACCAAAACATAGAATACTTTATTTAACTGTTCAAAACCAAAGTGTCATGCTGGTGACTCACAAGTTTTCTCAATATAAGCATACTGCGAAAAAATAAGTAGACAAATATAGAATTATCAGCTAAGATGTACACAGATATATATTCCTTAATACACACACACATATATATGTATATTTTATATTCATAGATATATCTATGTGTGTGTGTGTGTATGTGTGTGTGTATATA
>NC_068992.1:45183423-45186882 GCF_001194135.2 Octopus bimaculoides
ATCAGATTTTTGAAGAGTTTTGAATTATTTTAAACATATTTTGAAGGTTTCTGATAATGCAGACAGAAGCTTGCCCAAATGCATAAATAAAGTAACACTGATACTTTCTTCACCATTGTTACAATCATCTGGAATGGAACTGTCAAAGCACAATATTCGAGCAATTTTGCTGTTCAACTTCAAAAAAAGATGCAAAGTAATTGAAACTGCTCATGATATCAATGAAACATTTGGTCAGGAAATGACCAGTGAGTGGTCAGCTCGAAAATGGTTTAAATGATTTTGCAGTGGAGACCTGAGCCCTGAAGATCATGAGCATAGTAGACAACAGTCTGTCATCGATGATGGTCAATTAAAGACCATCATTGAGTAAGATCCATGTAAAACCACTCGAGAACTGGCAAAATAACTTCAAGGTAGCCAGGAAACTGCCTGCAACCATTTGCATGTGATCAGAAAATCAAGAAAGCTTGACAGATGTGTCCCACATGATTTGAATGAAAATCAGAAAATGCGCAGTTCTTTTACAGGGCTTAGAAAAACTGAAGGACCATTGCAATAAATGTATCGATCTGAGAAAGGAATATGTTGAATAAAATCATAACTGATCCTCCTGTATTTTCTTTCACTCAAGGCTAGGAACTTTTCAGCACCCCCTTATACACCTACAAAAAATTATGTTACAGCACCTTAATCCCTACCCTTGAGTTAGGGTGCATTTTCCCATGGGTAGATGAGTCTTCTGCAGCATTGAATATTGCCAGTCAGCAGGGTCCTTTTATAATTTCCTTCAATAGATGTAGCATCTTCAGATCAGCCTTCACCACTTCATCCTCAGTCTTCCTTGATCTCCCTCTTCCACAGGTTCCACTAAATTGGAATACTCAACGATTTTGTATGCAGTGGTCATACTCCACACATATCACATACCTCTAATAGAGCGGACTCCTTTTTTGTATAGTACATCTGATTTCTCTTATAACCAGTTTTTCTCTAAGCTCCTTTTGTACTCTGACATTCATGCACACTAATATTGCACTTCCACTGGAGCATGCTAGCTTTATTTCATTCCAATCTTCTCAAATACTCTGTATTCACGCCCCATGTCTCACTACCATGCAGAAACACAGTTTTAACACACGCAGTATACAATCTGCTTTTCATTGTGAAGGGAGACCTTCTTGCCAGCAGCCATGTTAGTAACTCTTTGAACTTTTTTCAACTCCTTCTTAACTTGATTATAATTCCTTCAGAGCAACCAGCCACTCTGCTAATTATGTCTCCTAGGTAACTAAAGGTATTTGCTACTTCTAGTGAGTCATCTGATTATTTAAGAAAACCATTTTCCTGTGTGTGGTGGTGGTGGTGGGGGTATGCAATTCATTTTTAAAAATAATTTGTACCATTCTCCTTCATCAGCAACAGACAAACAGGCAAATATAGACAGACAGGTAGACAGACACATAAACAGGTAGACTGAGAAAAAAAACTTGAACTTACAAGAGCATTTGCTTGTGTAAAGATACAAAATTCTCCTTCAAAATCCATCATTCTCTCCTACAACTCCTCTCATCTTTTAATTGTGATGTTTAAATCTCGCTTTATTTACAGGACATCTGCTATGTGTGTGTGTGTGTGTGTGTGTGTGTGTGTGTGTGTGTGTGTGTGTGCATTGTAAATATGCAGATATATTTAGATATATTAAAGAATCAAAGTTAGACAATTTTTTTTAGAAAAGTAAGAGATATTTGCTAAAGTTCTCAAGTTTTCCCTTAAGTCACAAGACCTAATTCTAATGTAAAATATTTCCCAAAACATATCTACTTCACAGCAGCAGCAGACAGAGTTTCCATTGTTAATATTCTTGTTATTGTGACCTCTGAATAGCAGAACAATTTTGCCTCAACCCATAGAATCTAGAGCACAAGTGACACAATAGGAACCATTATCCAACTGAAGAGAAGCTTTTGTCGTAGAGGTTAGACTGTTCTTTGAAAGAAATATAAATATTGTAATGTTCTTTCTACATGACACATTTGTTTGGGTCAGAAAGTTCTAAACAATTACACAGAATAATTAAACTTCTTACAACTTTGTTTTTATTCATTTATTATATTTTTGTTTGCTTTGATTTATTCTCTTCCTACTTCTAGATAGAAGCTTCTAAAATTAATGAGGTCCTGTGTGTGTTGTGCTGGCACTCCATCGCTTACGACATCGAGGGTTCCAGTTGATCCGATCAACGGAACAGCCTGCTCGTGAAATTGATGCGCAAATGGCTGAGCACTCCACACACACGTGTACCCTTAACGTAGTTCTCGGAGATATTCAGCGTGACACAGTGTGACAAGGCTGACCCTTTGAAATATAGGTACAACAGAAACAGGAAGAAAGAGTGAGAGAAAGTTGTGGTGGTAGAGTACAGCAGGGTTCGCCACCATCCCCTGCCGGAGCCTCTTGGAGCTTTAGGTGTTTTCGCACAATAAACACTCACAACGCCCGATCTGGGAATCGAAACCGCGATCCTATGACCACGAGTCCGCTGCCCTAACCATTGGGCCATTATGCCTCCACGGTCCTTCAATGCAGTGCTCCAGCATGGCTGCAAGAAGTAAAAGAAAAAAGAAAAACAAGAAGAAAGATAAAAGAAAAGTATATTGTAATCAGGGCTCAGGCACACAGCTGCTCATTGGAAAAGTGTAAAAGAGGGAACAGAAGACAGCAATAAGTCAATTAAAGACAGAGAGCAATGATAACCAACAAATATTCTAAGATCTAAGACACCAATAATGTAGTTTTAAAAACTATAAATTCACATACAAATATGGAAGAATTTGAACGCACATTTGTTGAATATGTCACAATGAAATCCAGCTAACCTGAGGCTTATACAATAAATAAATATTTCATTCTAAGTTGAAATATTTAAAGCTGCATTAGTTTGCATCATAGATATGACTCAGAGTTTAAAAAAAAAAACACAGCCAAATTACATTAAACAAAGAAAAAGCTGAGACAGTTACTGTTTTCATAAATTAAACATTAGAACCTGTCTCGTTAGTCAGCTTCTAGAAACAAGATAGTAGTAATCACATAATACTAACTTGTATGTATGCATGCATGCAAGCATATATGTATACATATATATATACACACACACACATATATATATATATATACACACACATATATATATATACACACACACATATATATATACACACACACACATATATATACACACACACACATATATATATATATATATATACACACACACACACATATATATATATATATATATATACACACCCACACACATATATATATATATATACACACACACATATATATATATATACACACACACATATATATATATATATACACACACACATATATATATATATATATACACACACACATATATATATATACACACACACATATATATATATA
>NC_068992.1:45187482-45203360 GCF_001194135.2 Octopus bimaculoides
TGTGTGTGTGTGTGTGTGTGTGTGTGTGTGTGTGTGTGTGTGTGTGTGTGTGTGTGTGTGTGTATTTATATATATGCCTTCTGTCCGGCATTCGCCATGATAGATCGCTGACCACTACACATATATTTTTTTCTCCCTTTGTTTCTTTCTGTGTTCCTTTTCGTTGATGAGCATAGGCTCGAAACATTAAAGACTTTCTCTATTCCTGAGCATTATACTAATGCATTCATTTGTTGTTTACACCACCTGTCTTCGTCTGTTGTTTTTTTGTGAATTCTCCCATATATATATACACATATATACACACAGATATATATACACACATATATAAACGCATTCTCAGTTAACATAATTTTGACCTTTGTTAATCATGTTAGTATTTTCTTTATGTAGAGCTTCTGGATAGCTTCTTTCGTTAACACCCTGGACCCCACCTCCTAACTGCACCCTCCTGTTAATAACTTGTAGTATTCCAAATGATGCTCCAGTATAGGCACATTCTGGAGTGTAAGACCAGTCAAAGAATATTCATCAGGACAATGAATAGTTTATTTCCTTAACAACTAGGAATTTTGCAGTACAGATATTGCATCTCACTGCTGGATATGTCTAACATTGGAAAATGTGGGAGCAAAGAAACACAAAACCATACAGGAAAAATATATCACTGACACCTTGAACCTTTACTTGATAGGGATCACACAGAATTGGTAAATTTCTAATTATCTTAGCTCTGATCATTTTCTTCAGTTTGGTTCTGAGAAAGAGATGCAACAGCTTCAAATGCTTTGTTCCATCTTTAAAAGGAACCGTTGTTGTTTTTATTTTTTTTCACTTTATCTAATGGCATCAAAGAAAAGCAATATAGTTTTGGTAAATGTAGAGCTTAGATGATCTCTCACCTGTAGGTCACACAGGTCAGAGAATATAATAGTCTTATTAACACAACTATGTCCATACCTTGGTGTAATATCAATATTAGCATAGGGTTTATATATATATATATATATATATACAGACACATCTACAGATATATAAACTCATACACATATGCATACTCATTCACACACACACATATATACATACACACATACATGTCACTATACATATGCATATACACACATTTCAGTATTAAAGAAGGAAGTGCACTTGCTACAGTGTTAATAATGATGATTACAGGTAGAGAAAATAAAGAAATAAAAGAACTGTATATGCTATGTTTATAATAGGTGTGTATATGCATACACACAAATATAAATATATATATATATATGTACACACACACATACATAAACATATATATACACACACACACATGGACACAGACAGAAGGAAAGTCCATTTATTTAGTGAGTGTCAAAGTTCATGGTGATAGAATTCTTAGGTAATAGAGGACAAATATGTTCCATTATGTTAATTTGAAGAGATACTGCCTTGCAACAATGAGGCAGGAATCTGTTTAAGAACTGATACCTAAGTAAATTTTGGAGAGAGAGAGAGAGAGAGAGAGAGAGAGAGAGAGAGAGAGAGAGAGAGAGAGAGAGAGAGAGAGAGAGAGAGAGAGAGAGAGAGAGAGAGAGAGAGAGAGTGGACATGATTATCGTCACCAAAAAAGGAAAATGTAATAAAATGAAGAAATAAATGGCAGATATAAAAAGAGAAAGAAAAAAAACAATATCAGAGAATATAAAAAAACAAAAACAAAGTGTGTGTGTATGAGAGAGAGAGGCGGGATGTCAGGTTGATAAATTTTGTGAAAATCAATTTTGTAGTAAATGTTGTGTTGAAGAAAAGCCAATAAGGAGGAAAATAAATAAATTGACAGTTTCCATCGTGGAAGCAAGTTTCAGAGCAGGAGAAACAGCTTATCACCACATTTATTAGCAAAGAGTAAATTGAATTTCCCTCAGGTAACTTAATAGAACTGGTCAAACTACTTGCTGATAGAGAAATGCTAAAACTTGGCTCCCACAGGAACCAAACAACCATGAGGTGTATATCACACACACACACATGTATATATATCATATCTATCCCACATGCTCAGACAATTACCTATGCATATATCGTATCTACCACAAGCACATACGTGAGAGAAACACACAGACACTGAATGAGTGTTAAGCTTGCAAAAGAAAATAAATAGCCAAAAAAGAACAAAACGAAACAAACTAACAAACATATATATAATGAAAGAAACACCTTGCTTATATTCACAGAGAAGTTGCTAAGATTTGACAGTAATGTTACATTGATTGTGGAGTTTGATTCATTGAAGAATTTCCTTTTTGGTAAATTCTTTGGCCTATTCTTTTTTTCATATAAAAATATACTTTCTACATTACACAGAATAAACAACCAAAACATACATACATATAAACATACATACATACATACATACATGCTGTTGTTGGCACTCTGTCGCTTACGACGTCAAAGGTTCCACTTGATCCAATCAACGGAACAGCCTGCTCGTGAAATTAACGTGCAAGTGGCTGAGCACTCCACAGACATGTGTACTGTTAACATAGGGGATATTCAGCGTGACACAGTGTGACAAGGCTGACCCTTTGAATTACAGGCACAACAGGAAGTAAGAGTGAGAGAAAGTTGTGGTGGAAGAGTACAGAAGGGTTCACCACCATCCCCTGTCGGAGCCTCGTGGAGCTTTAGGTGTTTTCACTCAATAAACACTTACAACACCCGGTCTGGGAATCGAAACCGTGATCCTATGACCGCGAGTCCGCTGCCCTAAACACTGGGCCATTGCGCAGCGGGATCAAACCCTAGACCTGTGATTATAAACTGAAATTCTTAATTATTTGGTTACCTATGCTTCAGCTACACATACTTTAAATTCCAACTGAATTTATCCATTAAGGTTTTGTTTTGATTTCTTTACTCTTTTACTAATTTCAAATCAAGAGCTGCAGCCAGGTTGGGCTATTGCCATTAATTTTGTTACACTTTTATTACTTGAAAATCTCTTCTGACATATGACATTTGGAGAATGAGGATGTTTCATGTTGCAGTTTCCTGTCTGCATTTCCTGCTGCAAGGTAGGTTCATCCAGAATTCTTATCAGGAGGAGATCCAGTTTTATTTTGAAAACATTTATATCCATCCTATGAAGGTTGTTCAGGATTTTTCTTTGAGATCAGTGGGGGCATGTGGGGATGAGCCAAAAGAAGAGGGCCAAGGGATTGACTGGAAGAGGAAGCGTGAGAATGAATGTGTGGGGGAGACAGAACAAGGTCAGCCTCTTCTTGCCCAGAATTCACTCCCAGGTTGGTCAGATAGCAGCTGCTTATACTGGGTGACAGGGTAAGGCAGGATCGTCGAAGTGACTACTACTAGACAGGCACAGACAAGACAGGAAGGTAGGTGAACCGCTTTTCATTTCCCACGCATGACAGTTAATTTATGCCATCATCATCATCATGAAGCAGTATAAAGATCTATTGAAAAAAATAATTATGAGGTGAGTAAGTGACTGAACTGACTCCAAAATACTATGGCTACTTATTTTAACAAACCTAGAAATATGCAAATTCAAAGTTCACCACAGCAAGATTTGATCCCGAAGAAAGGCACAAAGAATACATTGGGTAATGTTGTTCAAAATCTCCATGAAGACTAAATAGATGATCCTGGCTATAATGTCTTTCAACATTGGTCTGTTGAATCAGATGTGATATCAAGCTAAACAAGTTTGCAGTTTTTTAATCTTCATTTAGTAGACCTTGAGGAAATAAATATTTATCAAAAGACTTTTAGAAATCCTTCTGTAAACACTTGACAACTGTTTGCAAGTCATTACCTATCTGCAGGTCAGGTTATGTAACCCATTGATATTTTAGATTATTTACTGATTTATTTCAAACTTGTTCTTCCATTGCTTTCAAATTTCCAATTAATTTTCTGCTGTAAATTCAAAAGATTAATATTTGGTTCCTTCTTATTTGATTGCTTCATTTTATCCCAAACATTTCCAAGAAACTATTCCCCAAAATTTAACCAATACTTGTTATGATTATAGAGGCTGACAAGAACATTATAGTATCAAAACATGGAATACTGGATCACTATAAGACATCAGGAAATCTCAAATAATCTCACAAAACAAATATTAAAGTTTTAATTAGCATATTGTTTCCTACACCAAACTAGTATACATCCAGTACTACTTAATATGTTGTGTAGCATCTTCAAATTCCATTGAGGTTGACTTCGCCTTTCATCCCTTTTTGGGGCCAATAAAATGAGTACAAGTTAAACACTAGGGTCAATGTAATTGACTTACACCATCCTCCAAAAAAGGGATTTTACTTACTAGATTTTATCACATTGCAAACTACCAGTCAAGATGACTTAATAACATTCATATTACCATGTCAATATCTTTACCCTCTATAAGCCCTACTCACCACATCACATACCTTTCCACACAACATTTCTAACCCATGATAGTTGTCGTTCACATCATCAAAGTCATTACACATGACAACCTTTACACCCTACAGGCGTTACCCACCCACACCAAAATCCTTAACCAAAACCCAGCAGTCTTAATCTTAGTCTTTCACCTACCCAACAGTCCTTAACCAACATCCCACAGTGTTGACCCAAGAACTCACAGTCCTCACCCAGTCCCACCACACAAAATCCAACAGTGACAGAATCCTTCAAGAACTTATTAATGTCGACACACTGTGTTATTGATATGAAACATAGTTGAATAGAGAAGATTAGTATTGATCATTTTAGAATCAGAAGACATATTGGATTACGGGAATCACACACACACACACACACACACTCACATGCACAAACACAATATTTCTTTAGGCACACATACACAATATACATCATTACTACTACCACTACACACACACACACACACACACACACACACACACATACACACAAAGTTTCTAAAAATATCATGAAAACATACTCAATACCATAAAACTGTTATCTAAAGAATGCTAGAACTCATCTAGACAAATGATGCCAACACTGCAACATACCATGTTCTGATAAGTATTTGTACTCTATTGATTACTGTGGAGAATGCAAGAAAGAAGGAGAGGTAGGAGAGAAAAGTGGAAGAAAGGCAGGAAGAACAGACAGAGAGAAGGATAGAGAGAGAGAGAGGGACAGAGTGAGAGTTGAGTAAGATAGCTATATCCAGTTTGGTTTCCAAATTTTCACTTGTTCTTCACATGTGTGTGAATTTATATTTAGACACACACACACACACACATTCATACCCTCACACAAATATACAGACATGCTCATCTCCATGTCTGAACATGTGTGTCTGTATGTGTATATAGTCTCTCTTTGAATTATTCATGTCCATATCAAAATAAACATGCATGCACCAGTGATTTGAAGCTGTTTACTTCTTTTCAGTGTGAAAAACGTATCATGTTGTTGTGTAAAATGCTCCCCTCCCTGGGGCCTTCATCTGAAGTCACTAGCAACTTTGTAAAGCAATAAATACAAGCTATCTCCTCTGAAGAAATCATACAACAAAACATTGATATTCATGAAGACTACTTTCACAGAAATATGCTAATAGCACAAGTGTAGCAAGAGAATGGCTTTTAAACAATGTGCATGGAGCAGCTTCAATAAATATAGTACAGTAGGTCACACAGACAACACAAGTTCAATTCTAGTCTAGGGAACAAAAATAAAATTTCATCTCATTAATTGTATTAATTATTCTGAAATGATATTATTCTACATTCTTAAATCCACACTGGCCTTTCCCACCACCACAGTGTAATGATAACAGTCAGACTGTTTCTTCCAGGATGGCATTTCATCTGCTCATCCTTCATTACTTGTTATCATTATCAGACTGCCTCTCTCTCACCTACACCTCTCTAATACTATCTCTCTTCCATCACAATACAGGTGTAATGAACTGTGATATCAAATCTATCCATATTCAGTTGTGTCACCCTTCTTTACCACTAACCATTGTTCTTCCCCCACATCACCCCACCACACCCACCCCAAGGAACTCTTAATTCACAGCTATCACTCTCACCATTACCAATTTCTGTTGCTACCCATATCTTTCACTCTCTCCTACCATGATGTATCTTTATTTCTATCCATCTTCCTAATCATGTTTTTCTCTTCAGCCTCATTACCAATATACAGCTCTCACTGTCCCTCATTCTCTAGACCCTTCCCCATCCTCTTGCTTTCCCCCACCCCTCACTCACACACATAATGTCTATAATGTTTGCCTTAAATAAACAGCAATTATGTAGATGAGAGATGACAATTATGTCAAGCAGAGGACAAGGCAACCTCTCTGATGTTGGTTCCACAATACACTCTGTAAATTAATTGCAGATTGAGAGAGACAGAGGAAGGTAGACAGAGGAGCATATGGTGACCTCTCTAGCGTTGGTTCCATGTCAAATTACATCCATTTGACTCTGTAAAGTGGTCAATGATAGGAAGGGCATCCAGCTATAGAAACTAAGCCAAAAGTGGAATGTACAAATGAAATGTGGTCTTCCAACTCATGTAAGACTGCAATAACTACTTAATATGACAAAGGTGATAAAAAGGGTCAGATCAACAACAAAGACAATAAAGACACATTAATAAATAGAAAACAATAAATAGTAATAACAATACAGGATTCCTAACATATGGAGTAGTCAGAGTATCTCACACACAACCCTGGATTACTATAACACACTGAAAGCTTTCAGCTAAGCCCATTTCATCACCCTCACATACTTCACATAAAATTTACCTTCCTCCTCAAGTGGTACTTAATAAAGTTAATGAGAGCTTATATTGAGAAGAGCTATGTCCTCAAACCTTTCTACAATATCTATCAGATGAAATCTTTTACTGTTGCATCAGGCAGAAGATTACTCTTCCTTTCTTGCCAAATGAAGATGATGAGTGGCTCATTATAATAAACTTGGTTGGCAGTTGGATTTGTTCCAAATATGATAACAGCAGTTTGATATAAACCCACAGATCAGCAACACAAGGACAGTAAAAGAGCGTGTGCCAGACTGTTTTGTTAACCTGTGTGGACAGGTGGTTGCTTGTGGTCCCAACATGACCATGTTATTAGATGTTATCTCATATAAGCAAAGCCCTGTTGAATGCCAGGTTAAGGGATCTTAGAAATTGTCCATGCTACCTGGCATAGAGTATTTCAGAAGAGATTACTTAGATTATCCTCATCAACACCCAAACTCACTCCGCTGCTATCATCAGTGATACTCCCCACTAACCTTGTACATAATGTGTGGGTTGAGTTCCCATTGACCACAGCCCAGCTGGTAGAGAGCAATGAACACCTGGCAATATTTTAGATGTTGACCACCCCAAAAGATTGGCTGTGAAAGACGTGTTGTACATACAGCTACCACACCTATACATTATCATCAACATCATCCACAGTGTAATGATAAAAGACAGGTCGCAAATAGCAACCAAGGCTATCCACCATTGTTGTCCTTACCATAAAATAACTTAACAGTGAAAGTGAAAACTTAGGCCAAATTAATTGATGTTTCCATATTTAAATGTTACAAGAAATAGTATGAGAAACTGGACAAATATTCTTAACAGCTTATTAATATAACTATTTAGTTAATTATTTTTAATGGATCCTGCATCTCGCAAGAACAAAGTGTAAAAACCACTTCAAGATAATTCAATGACTCATCTGTTGAAATATAATTCTATTAAAGTTTAAAACTGTAACTTAAGTCACTGAAGTATTGCTTGAAGAAGTGAGAAGGAAAAACGACTTAATGAATGAAATTTCTGAAGACACTAGAGAATAAAGATAACAGTTCCTCAGAGAAATGAAAGAACATATTAGCTAAGGAATTAGGAAAATAAGGAAGAATATGCTGGCCAAAGAATTGAAGGAATCAGCCATTTGCTTGTTTCTTAATTACTAAATCTGATTAGCAGACATAAATAAATACAAATTTTGTTATTTTTATGAAATTTTTTATTTTCTAAGTTTTGTTTTTCCTTTTTGTTTTTTTAATTTCTAATTCCTCAACTCTGTTCAATGTTCACATTGAATTTTTTTCCAAACAATGACAGATGTGAAAATGTTTTATTAATAATTAGTGCAGCTCCTAAGGAAAGACATTGAACTCAAATGACTTGCTTGCTAAAAGGTATTTTGGTACAGTGAACCAATGATTGCACTGGAAATGTATTTGATACTCACTTGTGTCAGAGAGATATTAATAGTAATTTAGTGATAACAGGTGATAACCACACACACAGAGACAAGTAGTTATTCATAGTAAATTAGTTGAATACAGTTGAACACTATAGAAAAATAAGTTGTTCGTAGCAAATTAGTTAATTATAGGCAAGAAGTATATAGAAACAAGGAGTAAGAGTAAATTAGTCATTATAGGTGAGGACTACTACATGGAAATGAAGAGTTAGAGTAAAATTACTTGATTTACAGGTGCAGAGTATATAGGAACAAGTTGATTACAGGTGATGAGCAATACAATACAAGTTGGAAAACAGATTTTTATCTCTCTTAGGAATGTGTAAAATTCCTAATTTTAAAATTCCAAATTCTGTCACTACTGATTAGAAATTGGTTTAAAAATGCACATTTTTAATGAAATGAATGGGAGATGTATATGTATATATATAGGAAAATGAAGAATAAGGCAGAATGCTAAACTGGAAGCATATTTTAATAAAGATTTCTAACCGGCTTTCATTGCGAAGCAAATTTTCAAGAAGGAGAATGAAAATGTTTTTTACAAAGAAGTACAAAATGAAGAAAATAATATATAAAAAAATAATATATAAAAAAATAAATATACCAATACATTATATTGTCTTTGAGCTTTTGAAGCTCAATGGTAGTTCATGTATATAATGGTTGGAAAAATAAGGATGCATGAGAATTGAGAGTTGTGTTAGGTTTTAAAAAGAGTTAAAAGTTTGTGTTAAGCAGGAAGTGTGGTGTCAAAACAGGAAGTGTGTGTAAGGGGAGACAAATGTTTTTAGTTGGAGTTATGAACTCTTTTTCAACAGGAAGTTTATGTCTGTTCCTAGAGAAATAAGATCACTGAGGGGTATGTGTGTTAAGAAATGGTTGGAATTTCTCTATGAAAAGATTCTCCTTGTTGATTCTTTCTTGTGTGGTGATTCTGCCTTTACATTGATAGAAAGGGAATATAAGGCATTTAGTTTTTGTTTCTGGCGCAAGAGTCTATATGGCCACTGAATGGAATTTGGCGGTATTGAGGGAGAATTATTTGTTCTTTATGGACTGCTACTCTTCTACGCAACGGGAGGCTTGTCTGTCCGATATAGAAATTTTGGCAACCTGCGCATATGAGGACAAAAATGAGGTTACCAGAAGAACAAGTTAAATTGGTTTTGATTTTAAACTTTGTTCCTCATTTGAACATAAATTCAGAGCCTTCAAGTAGGTAGGGGCAGGTACCACAATTAGGGCGTGCACATTTTTTAACTGATGGGGGTGGAAGTGTTGCCTTTTGCATTTAAGGACTTCGTGTGTATTGATGATATTGTTCATTTTCGGGTCTGTGGTGAGTAAGGGGAGGTTTTGTTTGATTGTGGTGTATGCTTCGATGTTTTGGGGGTTGTGGGTGGAGATGTATGGAAGTATTTTGGGGTTGGGTGTTGAAAAAGAGTTCACAACTCCAACTAAAAACATTTGTCTCCCCTTACACACACTTCCTGTGTTGACACCATACTTCCTGCTTAACACAAACTCTTGTGTAGTTTGTAACATATCATCCTATGGTAAACTTTGTCAAAGGCCTTGGTAAAGTTGAGATACATCACATCCACATTTAAACGGTTGAACTGCTGACAGCATGCCCATTGCTAAGGGGGTGCACTAGGCGGCACTGTCCCCTCACTATTCAATGGTACACCCTCAGATTTACTGTAATACACTTATTTCAAAACTCCACTTCAGCATTATTACAAATTAGTGCCCACCCAGAATATTCTGAAGAATTTCCAAGCACCAAAGTCTGGCAATAGCCTCGCTGACTGACTGAGAAAGACCCAGTTGGCGAGAATTTTTTGAAGGGTTGGAGTGGACAACTTATCAGTCATAGAACAAACGAGATTATGGAATGTGCACACCTTATACAAAAGTGTTAATTTGCAGTAAAAACAGCTGATAGCGTAGAATAAATAGATGAAAAAAAAAAAAAATAGACGTAGTTTAGGCAACCAATGAAATTATGCATGTATATAAAATATATAAAACGATTAACACAACAATAGCAGCAAAACAGATTAATTAAACAGGTGGGGAGTGGATTAAACACATCTCAACCCTGTGGGATTAGAAATAATATTTTACATACAAAATCTAACGATATTATCACGTTTGCTTACATGTGATGAGTAAGCTTTCTTATTAAACGTTAATTATGTAGTTGGTAGGTAATAAGTTCAAGTTAATTACTTAGTTTAATTAGAGTTTACCAGTGCTCTAACTGATGTGAATTATTAATAATAAACAAATCTTTGAAATTCACCTTAACACGTAAAATTAATATGACTTTCGCCAGTGTGTGTGTGTGTATGTATATAGGTAATCTTCCAGTTTCGAGAGGTAAAAGAAATAAATAAAAATATTCAAGGGAAATGACTGAACGACTTACCAGTATTATCCGTACTACTTTTTCTCTAAAACAGCATGCGACGGAATTTTTTTTTTTTTTGATAAAAGTTTAAAATGTTTTTTTTCTTTTTACAAACAGCATGCGACGGAATTTTTTTTTTTTTAAGGTTAGGGTTAGATGTTGTGCAGCCGGTCTTCCACAAGGCATTTTCGATTTCTCATAAGAAACAATGATATTCAATCACGTGTGTGATTTATATATAAACAGTTGACGTCAATCAAATCACGTGACTTATTTATAAACAAAGTAGTACGGATAAAACTGGTAAGACGTTCAGTTATTTCCCTTGTATTTTATTTACTTTTTAACCGCTCGAAACTGGAAGATTACCCATACATACATATATATATATATATATACACACATATTACACACACACACACACACACACACACACACACACACACACATATATATATATATATATATATATATATATATATATATACAGTGAATTAATCTTGTTTGTGTGGGGTGGGGATATCCGTAGTAGGTTGTTTAAAGTTGGTCTCCAAAAGGACAGATGTTTTGACAATAATCACCTCTTAACATTCCGTGAATTTTTTCTATGAACAAGTTGATGCTTCCGCACACCACAAGTAGATCCAAAGAACGTAGTAAAGTTGTCCAGATAGGAACCACATACAAACAACATACTGGAATCGCTAGAATGTCAACAAAAATTCTAAGGTGTGATGTTTAATGTCTATAAAATAAAGTATAAAATGGTAATTAACTCGGTTTCATTAATATTAGTAGTCACTTACGTCAAATGATATATTTGTAAATCGTGTGAAAAATGTAGCATATTGTTTCAATGTGTTGGTGCCTTCTGTTTTGTACCGGAAGATATACTTTATGTATATACGTATACATTCGACAAGAGGGAGAGAGAAAGTGGGGAGAGACAGACCGGTAGATAGATAAATAGGTAGATAGAAAGATAGATAAACGACTGCATGAGTACATCAACCCAGCTGATGCCAAGTGCACTGCAGAAAGTATGACATGGCAATAAAAACAAACGTGGCCTTATCGCTGATACCAAGCCACCTCATTCATTTCCCATGGACACTTTTAGATAGCAATTTAAATATATCATATGTGTGTGTGTGTTTGCGAATGTGTAACGAAAAGGGAAAACCTTGATCAACATAATTTAACATACTTACAAGTCAGTTTTGTTGCTGTTGTATTTACTATATATACGTCAGTGGGTGCTGGTAGTGAAAAAAAAAATACAACTGTTTGTCCAGCCATCACCAGCGCAACTGTCAACCACTTGACACAGACACAAAGCGATGTTGACAGTCCACCTGCCTCAACCAATTAAATTTCCTTAATCACACACACACACACACACACCGAAAGGCCTTCAGCAAATTTCCTGACTTCTTTTCATTTTCCTAACCATGTAGAAAGTTTAGGGAAATAAAATGTACAGATTCCTGCACAAAACACCTGCGTAATATCAGAGGCATGGTAACGACACAGGTAAGTGCTGACAATGGTGTATGGTTATAATAAGACTGGGCACTAACAGTTTTGGAGTATGTTGACAAGGATGCTAACATCAGTACAACAGTGGTGAATGGTATTAATAATAAATGTTGGGTTCTGACAGTAATAAGGGTGGTGTTGGCAGTAGTACTGTATGGTGATAAGGGTAGGTGCCTGGACCGAAGCATTTAAAAGATTGTGGTGCCCTCATATCTATGTAATTCAAAATATAAACGACTTATTTTTTTAAATCGCAAAGTCATTAATCAGACCCTTAAAATTAATCTTACGTAACACATCAGCTTCTAATTTAGTAAAGATAAGGCAACCCGAATATCATTTTAGCAAACTTAAAGTGATTTCTGTTGTACTGTAAACCATTTATCATTTCTGTTCCCCACACCCTTGATGTCCTAAGCACCTGCTTATTTTGCTTAATGGTTAATCTAGCGTTGGTAGGTGCTGACAGTTGTGGTGAATGTAATAAGAGTGGACACTGATTGAAGTGTATGATATTAAGGTTGGATGCCCACGAATGTGGAGTATGATAATAATAAGGGTGGCAAGAGAGGAGAATAGTGTACCAGTGAAACAAGTAATCTATTATACAATAGGCATAAGGCCAATAAAAACAGTTTTTGAGAAAGATAATAGACATAGTTTATGGAATCAACGCACAGTATATTACTGGTACAGTCTTGAAAGTCAACGGTGACTTGAGTATCATTTGAACCCATATTGGAAAGTATGATTTCCTGTCACCAACAATTGATCTTTAATAATAATAATAATAATAATAATAATAAAAATAATAATAATAATAAAAATAATAATAATAATAATAATAATAATAATAATAATAATAATAATAATAATAATCCTTTCTACTATAGGCACAAGGCCTGAAATTTTGGGTATGGGGACTAGTCGATTATATCGACCCTAGTGTTTCACTGATACTTAATTTATCGACCCTGAAAATATGAAAGGCAAAATCAACCTCGGCGGAATTTGAACTCAGAACAAGAAGATAGATGAAACGCTGCCAAGCATTTGGACCGGCGTGCAAACGATTTTGTCTGATCGGGGGAATAGGTGACAGCAGGACTTACTTTCAGACTCATGAAACGATCTATGACAAAGTTCACGTCAACAGGATTTGAACGCAGAACGTAAGGTAAAAGAACTAAAAGGAACAAAATATTTGCCTGGCGCTTCATCGAGTCACCTATCCAGTTGTATTATCTTTATAATGAATATTGATTTCATTATTTTGTCACAAGAGTGACATGAACATACAACATTACAACACAATCGATAAACAATAATATTCTGATGTAACATGAAACAGCAACAAATTCGAAAATAGCCTGGGAGCAGGTGTACACACACACTATAAACAATACACACATACTTACCTGGACTATCACGGTGAAATGACTATTAACAGGTGTGTATATGTGTATACGCATATTATATATATAATACGTATATTTTATATACTTACCTAGAATATCACGGTAAAAGTATTCCAAGTCAGTTGAAAACGGATTATTTATTATAACAATAATTAGTCTGTTGTGGCTGGAAGAAATTTAACAAGATTCATAATCTTCATTAGTAACAGGAAGTAATCTGAAATTGACGGTATAGTTTTGAAACTGGAAACTAATTATGTGTCGCCTAAGCTCTATATACCAGGTGTATTGGTGTAATTTAAAGTAACATCATCAACAAACACTGATCGTATTTACGTCCTGTCTCTACTTAGAACAAGTTCAGTCAAGTAAGGTATTTCAAATATGTTGTCAAAGAGACAACAGTGAACAAGTAGAGTTATGGTTCTTGTTGCACTCAATTGCTGGCTTAAAGTCGTTTTCCAACCACCTGTTTTACTTTACACACACCTACGTGTGTAAGTACATTTATGTTTATATTTATATGTATGTGAATAGATAGATAAATGTTAGTCATCAACACTGAACGTTTTTAAAACGGATGATATATAAACTTGTGACAATACTAATATGAAGCAGATTATACGAGGTCCGTACCCAAAGTGATACAAAAGTTGTCATTACATATTTATCTACGGATATAGGTCGTTCAAATTTCCAATGTCAGTAGAATAACTCTGCCTCTATACAGGTATTGCTCAACATAGTCTCCAGCTTAAGTAATAGATTTGCATAAACGTTGAATATTAACTTTCGAATCCTCTTTGAAAAAATTCAGGTGTGCTCTTTTGTACTCACTTCTTCATCACTTTCACCTTGTCTGCGGGATCAAATCTTTGTCCCCGAACAATGTCCTTTATTGGACTGAGCAGAGGAAAACCGGAGAGTACCAGGTCTTGACTGCACAGTGGATTGGCGTACCACTGGTCAGCCCTATTTGCAGAGTGATTTATTGCCAAAACCGTATGGTCTGGCATTTTTATGATGAATGTCGGTTGTTTTCAGAGTCTTATTAATTCTCTTACTTTCAGTATCTTCTCTAAGCTATCTGAGTGTCTCAATATACTACTTGCAGTTCACAGTGCCGCCACATTCCAGAAAATCATAGAGAATGACACATGTCATCCCAAGAAACAGTCACATGACTTTCTGTACTGATTAATGCTAGCTGATTAATGATTAATGCTTCTTAGGCCTTGGAGAAGAGATGACATGTGTCATTCTCTATGATTTTCTGGAATGTGGCGGCACTGTTAACTGCAAGTAGTATATTGAGACACTCCCATAGATTGAACCTTCGATTCCAGATCCAAATAATATTTCCTGTCACCAGATCAAAAGAAAACTCGTCTTGAGACTCGTGTAAGGCATAGTCAATAAACCTTGTGGTAATGACTGAGGTTAGGGTTTATTATTTTAATATATTATACATATTTGAATGTTTACATTTGGATAATGCATGTAGTAAATGTTGATAACAAAGGAATAATTATTATCGTAGAGTGAAACGTGTACAAAATAAATGTCTATCAATAATGAGGAAAATTAGACAAACTTACATGTATCTAAATTGGGGGAAATTATTCTATATATGCTACATCAAAATTAACATCTACCCAAGAAAGGAAGGATGCCAAATAAGAAGCTTTCTGTAACTGCCAGTGACTACTCAGACAGTCAGCCCAAGTAGTAGCTTATTTCTGCTTACAGAAGGTGGTTCTATAGGCAATTTGTCACTAATTAGCTAAAATAACATGTGACAGTAGTGAGTCTACCTTTTTGTATGCATGAGGTCACTGCATATGCAATAATGAAGCCAGTAACTTCAAGGAAGCGGATAAGTCAATTACATGAACTCCACTACTCAACTGGTCCTTATTTTATTGACCCCAAAAGGATGAAAGGTAAAGTCAGCTTGAGTAGAATTTGACCTCAGAACATAGGAACGGACAAAATGCCACAAGTGTGTTTACAATTCTACCAGCTCACCACTTTAAATAATCGTGCTATTAAGGAACAGAAGTATTCAATAATGAAAATTTATTACACATTTAATGTATTGGTTCTGATGGTCTGCAAGTTTTTCTCCTAATGCTAAGGAAATGCATCAACATTATGACATACTACCATATCCCTCTGGAAATTGGAAATAATCATATATGTATGTGTGCATATATATATATATATATATATATATATATTT
>NC_068992.1:45203861-45205064 GCF_001194135.2 Octopus bimaculoides
TATACATACATATGTATATATATATGTACATATATACACACATATTATTTTTAAGAATGTATCTGAAGCAGGTGTTTGTATTGATAATAAAATACAAGACCATAATTCAGGATTCGTTATGATATTAACGAGTATTGACAAGGAATTGTATAAAAATAATTTTCATCTAATTTACAAACTAATTTATGTTAAAGTGTTGATAACTTCTCCTAAACCAAGACTAGCAAGTTAATAAAAGAATGACAATTTAATATTGTATCTTATTTCAGTTAAAAACCTGTAAGCAAAATTTCTTCATATTTTAACATTTTTTCAATGTTTTACATTTTTTTGTTATCTTCATCCCCCACCTTAGACAATAGAAATATAAAGTGTGTGTATATGTGTCTATGCATATGTATATGTACATGTGTGTGTCACCTCTACTTGTGACAAGGAAATAATATATGAAACATTAATTGTTAACTTAACTTCCCAACCTATAAAAGTTATTGTAATATCTTAGTTCTTTTTCTCTCTCTCTTTCTCTTAATGAGGCCAAATTATTCCAAGAACGTATTTAACTTCCTGCACTAATGTTCAATCAAAGTTAATGTCTTAGTATAAATGTAAGTTCCAAGGTGGGGAAATACAATTGATTTTTATTGAAACTGGCTGGTGTCATAAAAACTATGATTAATTTTTAAAAGGCTATTTGTTAGTAATTTTCCATAATATTATTGTGCTATGGTTTATGAATCCGTTACACTTATCATATTTATATTATTGGACTGATAAATGCACTTAAACTAAGTGTAATACACACATACACATGCACACTATACATACACACACTCACATATATCAATTGAAGTGTATAGCATTATATGTCCATTATAGATGATCTTGCCAATCAGTTTTGCCCTGGGGCTTTAAGTGGATGTTAGATAACAGCCTAATTATGTAACCCTCCACTCATTAGAGTTGACATTTACGGAAGGTGAAAAAAGGCTTTTGTTCCATAACTACTAACTCTGATGAGTGCAGGATTATATAATTGGGCAGTTATCTAATATCTGGTTAAAAACCCCACTTCAAAACTGCTTAGTAAGATTAGCCATAATGGATATATAATGTTGTACAGTTCAATTAATATACCCACTCTATTGATAAATATATAAGTGCATATTTTTTCTGGCTTATGGATTCTTATATGGATATATA
>NC_068992.1:45207437-45208149 GCF_001194135.2 Octopus bimaculoides
TTCCACTGTCCGCCACTAAGACAAATCCCTGCTCATCAATGGATATTCCTTTTGGATATTTAAACTGACCATTGTTACACCCTTCGTGGCCAAAACTGAACAGGAAGTCACCATAGAAACTGAAAACCTGGATTCGATGATTGTTGCAGTCAGACACATACAAGAGGCTGTCTGGGCTGACTGCCAAGTAATATGGCGAGTCAAACTTGCTTGGATGTCCTCGACCAGGGCCACCAAAGTTACGGACAAAGTTGCCATTGGCTTGGAAAACCTGGAAATGAAAAAAAAAAGAAATACAATATTAATAATGATAATAATAATAATAATAATAATAATAGTTTCAAATTTTGACACAAGGCTAGCAAGTTTGACCCCAGTACACAACTGATACTTCATTCATTGACCCCGAAAGGATGAAAAGCAAAGTCAGCCTCGGTAGAATTTGAACTCAGAATGTAAAGACAGACGAAATACCGCTAAGCATTTTTCCCAGTGTGTTAACGTTTCTGCCACCTTGCTGCATTCATAATAATAATGGCATCAACCACATTTGGATGATGCATTTTACGTTCCACTGGGGGCACTCACCACAGCTACAATTTTGGTTTTACTTGACTCAATATATGTATATATGTACACATGTATATATGTATATATATATATGTGTATATATATGTATGTATATGTGTATATGTATTTATGTATGCATGTA
>NC_068992.1:45208159-45216457 GCF_001194135.2 Octopus bimaculoides
TATATATATGTATGTATATGTATATATGTATGTGTGTATGTATGTATGCATGTAGTTGCAAGTGTGGTTATGTGGTAAGAAGCTTGCTTCCAACCATGTGGTTTTGGATTCAGTCCCACTGCATGGCACCTTGGACAAGCGTAGTCTATTATAGTCTCAAACCAACCAATGCTTTGTGAGTAGATTTGGTAGATGGAAACTGAAAGAAGCCAGTCTTGAATATATTCTTTCATTCTTTTATACATTTCAGTCATTTAACTGTGGCAATGCTGGAGCACTACCTAAAATATAAATATATATGTATATCTATGTGTGTATATCTTTGTTTCTGTGTTTGTTCCCCACTACCAATTGACAACTGGTGTTCTTATGTCCTGTTACTTAGCAGTTTGGCAAAAGAGAAAAAAGAAATCAATAGAATAAGTACTAGGCTTAAAAACGGAAAAAATAAATACTGGGATCGATTCATTCAACTAAAATTCTGCAAAGCAGTGCCCCAGTATGGCCACAGTCTAATGACTGAAACAAGTAAAAGATAGAAAATATGTTTATATATGGGCAGTGTCCCAGCATGGCTACAGCCTTACAGCTGAAACATGCAGAAGAATAAAAGAATACAAAGATGATAATGATTACGATGATGATATGAATATATTTATAGAAATATATATTTATAAATATATATACATATATATAAGTTAGATAAGGTCAGTTTATGCAATTACCCTGAGTTTCACGTCCATAAAGCACCTAGCTTTTTAGCATATCATCAGATCCCAGTCCTGTTGGCCTAAGGCCTCTCTTGCCAGTGGACGAGGAAAAGACTTTGTTACTCTGTCAGCAACAGGGGATTGTCTCCCTTTGGCAGTCAATCATAAATGACCCTGTTATCATGTGGGTCCAAATAGGCCAGCAGGAATTTCCTGAAGTGCAAGCATGGTCTGAAGATTTCTGTTCTAGAGTTAAGGATGTTCCCTAGGTCGAAGGAGTCCTTTAGTATCCTCGCCTGTTCAGCTATGCACAGTTTACAATGTTTATGTAGGGGCTGGGATTTTCTTGGATTCTCCATGGTGTTGACAATGTTGAATTTGCTAGTGTTGATGCTGCTGTTGGTGTTGTCATGAAGACTGTGTATGTGTGTATATGTCACAGATAGTAGACATGTGTTTGTGTTGATTGACATGCCATGACATTCATTATATGTGTGTGTATTCTGTATGTGTGTATGAGTGTTGACATCATGGAAGCCATGTTTGTTTTGTCAAGAAATAAACAAACAAAAATAACGTTTAATCGTTTTCATTAACAAATAGAGGTCCAAATATCACAAAAGTCTGCACTGCGCTGCTGAAGGTAAGTATGAAAATAAGTATGGAAAAAGAATTAAGATAAAATATATTATATCTGAGATATTTTGGTTACACACAAACATCTCTAGAGGTTTAGTATAATCAAGATATGTGTATCTATACATCTTTATCTAGACCCATACACACTTGTGTGTGTGTGTGTGTGTGTGAGCACCATCATCATTATTTTTACATCTGCTTTCCAGTTAAGCATGATTTAGAAGAGTCAGCACAACCCTAGTCTGTTCTTATTCGGAGTTACTGTTCATCTAGTCACATTGAAGTACCATGCTTCATTCATTATTTTCATTTTGGCATTTGGTTTCTTCTATACCTGGATGCCATTACTGCACCAACCAGTTCAAAAAATGCATTTAGTGCCTTTTATTTTGTCACCATCTTTGGTGGGTTGACTTGAATCTCATAAGATTAAAGAGACTTTATTACTTTATGATGTGCTCATTCACTGAAAATTTTCATCTAAACTCTCTTCACCTTCTCAATGTGGTGCTTTAATTTTTCCTTTTGTTTTTGTCACAAATAAATAATGGATTTACCAATTCAAAACTGAAAGGTTGCGTCACAATTTCCTTCTTCTTCAGCTAATTTCAATATTCAGAGCTGTTCTCCAGAGTGTTGATGCTTGAAAGAATTCTGGGGTTAATATTGTGGTAACCTGTGAACAAGTCAGTGAGCAATATTTTCCGTGAAATAACAAATATGTGACATGAGTACTTCCTTTTCAAAATAAACTACGTATTTAAAAGACTGTAGCTATAACCATCCAACCAAATGTGCATGTTGACAATATCCTTGTTTCAAATGTGGAATGTCCATTTATAGCACTTTCACCAAAGTAGACTTACCTCATTAATGCACAGCTGCAAGAACTTGTTACCAAGAACAAATGCTATAACGAGGTTTTTACAAACAGCTTTTTATTGCTTAACATTTCATAAAAACTGAAGTGGACAGAAGCAGTTAAAGAGAAGAAAAATTAAAATGTCACCACTTTTGGAATATACGACATCCAACAGATTCAAATTTAAAATTTGTACATGTTTACAATGTGCGTAATATATGATATATATATAATGTACAGCACCATGTATATAATATACAGACTTATATACAACATATGAAATGTATTTCATTATAGTGTGTCCTAGAAGACTAACCACAACGACAAAGAAATAAGAACCCATAGTATGGTAGAATCATTGCCACTCATAATTAAAAGGAGTACTGGTGGAATGTACCAGTGAAGACCTCAATAAAATGTAAGCACAACAGACCTGATATAATGATTTGGGATAGAGAAGGGAAACAGTGCACAGTTATGGAAATTAGCTGCCCAGCGGGTGTTAACATAAAGCTGAAGATTAGTGGAAAGAGAATGCCTACACTGAACTATAGAGAAATCTACAGTTGCTCTATCCAGATTCAAAGTTCCGGTTAATACCTGCAATTATTGGGCCTTGAGATATGTAACACATACCAATCTTGAAAAATTAGGCTAATTTGAAGACTACAGATCCAATCCATCACTGGAACTGTAAAAATCTATAAAACTTTCCAGAAGTTTATCATTTAAATATATATGGACATGTCTAGATATGCAACTATATGCATGGGAATACATGCGTAAAACAAAACATACAAATCTGCACATATACATACATATATAACATACATACATACATACATACATACATACATACATACATACAGACAGACAGACAAAAATTCCCTGTTGTTGATGTTGAAATTCCAATGAAGGAGGCTTGGATCTAGGTTAGAAACTGACACTTTCTCTATTCGTAAGGAAGCTTGAAATAAAACTGAACAATGACATACATACATACATACATACATACATACATACATATTTGAAACAGGAAACAAAATAGCAATAAAATAATTCACAAAAGAATAAAATGAAATACACTAAGTTAATAAAAAAACTAATGGCTATAAATACAATGAGGTGAGAATAAAGGAGCTAATAAAATGAAATGAAATGAACTGATAATGAAAACAAAACTGATTAAAAATATTAAAATGAAAAAGTTGTCAACATTAAGCCAGGTACTTGTTAAACTTTGAATTTACAATGAATAAGGCTATATTCTACATGAACACAAGGAATAGAGAGTAGAGTTTATTCTATTATTCCTTAGTTGAAGGATAAAATGCTACTAGTTCCATGTGCCTGGAACTTGTAGAGTGTTCAAGAGGTATCAGGGAAGCACAGATCCAGTTTAATAAAATGAACAAACCAAGTTTTGATTAAAAATTCCTAGACTGGTGGGACCAAGGAATGATACTCATCTGAACATTTTCCATAGAAGAAATGGCAAAAAAATGCTAAACATGCAACGTTCCATCACTGACAAAACTCTTGGTATAATGAAAAGAGTTCATTACCAACTGGACATTGAATATGATTCTGTCTTCTATCAAATGTGCACAGGGCATGTCTATCGGAGTTGGTCAAGTGTGGAAATAGTTTTCTATTTATCTTTTACTTTGTTTCACTCATTAGACTGCAGTCACCCCAGTACCTTTTATTTTTTTTGTTTGTAAAGCTTGGGTTCTTATTCTATTTGTCTTCTTTACCAAACTGCTAAGTTACAGGGATGTAAACTCACCTCTACTATAGATATTTGCCATAGTTGGTCAGTTTATGAAGCAGTCCTCTATTATATCAATATCAAATGTTTTGGAGATGTTTTACAATAGCACAAATATCAAAGTTACTATCCAGTGAGCTACTTATTCTATAAGTGACGACTGATAGTATGTCAGCCATGGACCGAGAAGATAGTAAGCCATACTGGTGGTTGGTTTCAGTCAAGTGGTTATTGATGTTCTTGTTAATGATAGATTCAAGCAGCTTACTTTTGATGTCCAATAGGCTAATTGCTGAGATAAAGCAAAATGGTCAACAGAGTTTTTGAAAACATGGAGAACTACAGCCTCCTTTGCTGAACTAGAGAAGCACTTTTACATACAATGACTAAATATCTTTGTTAAAAATTAGGATATATCTCTGGGAATAGATTTATCAACAGAATAACTGGTGTTTTATCTTGGTTGCTTTTCATGGATCACGATGATCTATAAGTCTGGAAACCTACTTGAGTGATACTTGAGAGTCAGAAATAAGGCAATTAGTATGAGTGGGAATGTTTAGCAAAGAATGGTTAGAGTAGTTTAACATGGAATTTGAAACCAATTTCTTAGCAATTAGCTTGGTTTTGTTTGATAATGATAAAGTAATATCAGACCCATTGAGGACTGTGTCTATAGATGAATTGCTACAGTTAACAATTCTGCTTGGTTTCCTCTAGAATTCAGGTGAAATGAATCTCTTCTGGTCAACCTCATTTCAACAGATTCAGAAAAGCCAGTCTTGACATTTTTTTTAACACCCTTTGACATTGGTTACCTGCATTACTAAGTTACTAACTATATTCATATTTGACTAACAAGTGGCTGTAGTGGTTATAGAGCAACCATATTGGAATATATCTTACTATGTAACTAACTGAATTTATAAGTGTAGCAGGAGTAGTGACAAAGTGGGAATAATGTGATCATGGTGGGAGGAGTGATTGTAGGAGGAGCAATGGCCGATGTGAGAGTGGTAGTAGTGAATATGGTAAAAGTTGTGAATATGGTAGGAGTATCGAACTAACTTTATATTTATATCCAGACATGAAGAAACTATCCATGAAATAAAATCAACTTCAAAAATATCGGCACTTGCTAGAAATATACACAAAAATCTGTATTAAAGCATCATTGTAAATTACCATTAATATCAAAAGAAACTGGAAATATGATGAAAAAAGACAACCGAAGAAAACAGAAAATTCTTTATTTTATAGAAATAGATTCAATCAATAGTGTTTCTTTTTGTTTTGGTTTTTTTATTGATGTTTTTTTTTAATCTTTCTAAAGAATTGGCACCAGACAGTCCATTTAATCAATTCTTTATTAGATATAAAACTTACCACTTCATCTTCTCATGACTTTCCTCACTACTGACTCCAAACTAAAGTTTGTCGTTCAAATGAACAAACAGTTCCTCCTATAGACCTGTATATGGAGATACTGTCTGTGACTTATTCTTGGAATCGTTATCAATTTTCCAAACACATTGACAGCATCATCCATACAGAAATAGGAAACTCTATTATAATCATTATTTGCAAGTTCAAATGAAGGTTATGTTAACTTTATTTGTATTCTTTAAAATCTTCAAGACAATTTCAACTTTTTCACTTTCAGATGTTGCTAAAAAAGTAAAAATAGTCTTGTAGGATTACTGTCAATTTCTCGTTTCAATTTTTTTATTTCCTACACCTCTTTTTGCAAGGAACTCATGGTGTGGCACCTTGGACAAGTGACTTCTACAATAACCTCAAATTATAAAGGTCATTTGAGGGGAATTTGGAAGATGGAAACTGTATGGAAGCTCATCAGAGTGACTAATGCTGTTCTTGGATGAGACATAGTCAATCACACAGTTTAACATGACCACCTCCTCGACTGAGACTTGAGACTTGACTTGAGTCTAAACAACAACAACACAACAAGGGAACCTGCCCTACTAATAGTGGGTTCAAACATGTTTACCACACAAACCTACTTGTATCATATCTTAACTTATTGGACTCTCAAGATTTTGGATAGATTCTAGATTTTAGATTTAATTCCTAGTAAAGGCCATAAGTAGGAAAAAGACAGGAATGCTTGTGAAATATTTATGCAAAATTTATAGAATTATTAGAGTAGGAATCATGTAGTCATTTTTATTTAGATAATGGTCTGTGTAATATGATGACCATAGGAAGTTAACAACAAACCTAAGAATTATAGGAAGAGGTTGTGAAGTCAGTTCTCTGAGATGATGATGCAGCTCAGGAGAAGTAGTGATTATGCTGTGACTACACACCGTTCTGCTCTATGAAAGAATGGTAAATCAATGATAATGATGATGATGACAATGATGATGATGATGATGATGATGACAACGATGTCGATGATGATGATGATGATTGTAGCGAAGATGAGAGGATGATGGTGGTGATGATGATGATGATGATAATAAAGTGTAAAAAAGGGAAGCGGGATAGAAACTGCAGCAGAAATTACAGAAAAATTTTTCTAAGATAAATTTGAACCTCAGCAGAATGTGTATAAAAAAGATTGAAATTCAAATATGATTATTTTTTCCTCTGAATTTCAATTTGAATTTCAATATTAAATAACAACCCCCCACAACCACCTCTGTCAACACTGATTCAGGAGAAAAATGTCCATATAGTTATTAAATTGAAATTTTAAACAAAAACTGATAAAAATGAAAAGTTAAAAATATATGTAATATATATAAGAGGGGAGATAACTTGAGTATAAATAAATTATGTTGCAAATGTAGGAGGAAAGAAATTGTTTCGTAGAAATTTAACTGGGGAACTGTCATAACCATCATCATCATCATCTTCATCATCATCGTCACCACCACATCATCATCATCACCACTGCAACAACCACCACGATCACTACCACACCATAACTATCACCACTACAACCAACATAATGAACACCACCATACAACCACCGACAATGTACTGGGCTCTAATGCCCTGCATTCTTATCTAATCACAAGATGGAACTTATTTCTGTAGTCAGGGGTAATATTGCGGAATAATCAAGTGTTTTTGCAATATGCAATGGAACCCACCCCAATGCTCTCCAGCAGGATGCAGGGGCCAGGGTGCCAAGCTCAGCTTGGGAAACCTTAGGTGGGGGTGTTGCAGATGCAACGACCAAACATGAAATACACATTTTAAGCACTTCCAAATTCCTCAAAACTGATGTTAGTCTCTGAAGTTTTACGATAGTTACAAGCTGCCTCAACCAGCCAGCTGGTAGGACACCATTATTGTGACAATCTTTCTCCTGGTAACTCTGTTGAGCAGGATGAATTAGTGATAGCTTGTATTTCTCCGCCTTTGATGTTTGCTAGTCATCAGGCAAAATTAAAGGTATCTAAATGAGTAAAGTTTTGGAGACAGATGAATAGTAGCCCCTGATATCAAATTGTAGGAATTTACTAATAGTTTTATTAGTGATTGACAGAAACCAGTCAATCATGAGTTTTGTTCCATAATGGTAGGGCAAGTGATGACTTAAATGTTAGTTTCGATTGGATTTATTTGTTTAACATGAGGTTTTTGCCTGAAGTTAATTTTGTAAATGTTAAAGACAAAAATATGAAGTTTAGATGTGAGTGGTTTTGTTTTTATCTTGATTAGAAATGATTTGTTGGTTGTATGAGTCAACATAATTTAAAACATTCAATTTTTTTTCTGTTTTTACCAAGTGCTAATCATAGAATTAGACAAGAATCTGTAATATGTACAATCTATAGGTTTGTCACTTTAGTAAATATAGATTTGTTTTATCTGAATAAATGATAATTTTCATAACTAACTTATTTTAAATTGGCTTTTTAAAGTTATTTGGAACTATTGTTGTGTTTTCTAAATTTAATGCTTTTGATTAATGAAAGAGGTTCTTTGTCAAAAATTGATTAACAGCCCAGTCAAGATGGTATTTTCTTCATCTCCTACTCTTGTATTTGCACACATTTGCAAAATGACTTTCTAAAATGAAATTCCATTATGCAGCTGAGGAGTACATTTTCATTGCACATCTTATGTGGTGTTCTCACTACATAAATAAATGAAGTTTGTACGAAACATATGTACTGCTATAACCTAATACATTTTTGTTACTTTTTTTCAAATTTTATTCACCAAACCTCTTGATTTTGTTTTTGGTTTCTACCCTACCAAATTCTGGTGCCACATACATTTTAAGTACCACATTTAATCTTTTGATTAAATCTATATTATTATATATATATATATAT
>NC_068992.1:45217652-45220485 GCF_001194135.2 Octopus bimaculoides
TATATATATATATATTTATATACACACACATATTTATTTATTTATGTGTTTCAGCCAAGTGGCTGCGGTCATATAAATACACAAATGCATACACACCGATATGTGCATATTTTTAGTTGAATACAAATCTCAGTTTAACCCTCAGATACTTCCTCCCCACAATAAATTTAAATGTATAAAATAATGTGTTTTTTATTTCCAAACATCACATGCTTTTCATTCTTTAAATTATTACTGAATAATTTATAGAAAGACCTCTTTCATCTTTATACCCAACCAATTTTTGATACTTCACCTTCAGTTCAATTAACCCTTTTTCCTTATCAATAAATCAATACATTTATTTTTCTATAAACGGGTATTGAGTTCTTTCATCTAGTTTGCAGCCTGCTTCTTGTTCTACGCATATGTATAAGTGTGTGTGTGTGCGCGTGTGCATATGTGTGTGTGTTTGTGTACCTGCACACATGCATATTTAATCATCATCATCTTTTTGACATTTACTTCCCATGCTGGCATACATCATGAAAATAGTTGATTGAAGGTTTGTCAACTTAAAAGCTGACGTCGTCAGCATCCTCAACCTCTGTGTGTGTTTGTGTGTGTGTGCATGTATGAGCATGTGTGCGTGTTAATGTTATAACCCTCATATGAGACAATTTGGAACTAAATATACATTTTTCATCTTCAAGTATACCTAACACATGTTACATTATTTTAAAATAAAAATAAATATTTAGCATACTTATATATTACATATTAATATAAATGATTATATATTATATAGACAGAGTATATTTATATTAAATAGTAAAAGTAGAATTTATCAAAGAACCTTTTTTTTTTGTTTTAAATATCTTTGCTTTCATAAAATTTGAGGAATCGTCAGGGCGTTATAAATTATATCTATTTCATTACTTAAAGTTGTTATGTTTTTATTATGACAATTTCCTTTGGTCGTTATGTTTTTGTATTGCTGTTTTGTGTTTCTTTGCTTTATTCTAACATTTACTTTTTTTCATTTTTCTTTTTTATTTTTTTAAATTGTGCTATTCAATTCCGATAGATGCAGTCTTTTGATGTTGCTTTGATAGCTGTTTTGATGTGAAATTTTTTGGTGTTGTTGAGATAGACACACTGTGTATATAGACAGACATAGCACACAGAATTAGATGATAACCATATTTGTAATAGATCTACCTTCATTACTCACAAGATGATGGTTCCTCTTCCATTAAATTGGTCATTCTATGTTGTGCGTATATCTAGTCTATAGGATCCTCTTTACTAGTTTATTCACTACACAATATATTTTATACATTATGGTGGTGAGGTTGATGATGACGATGATGATGATATTGTAAGCATGTACGCCTACATACAACAGCATATTAATGTACACAAAAGGTTTACACACATACACCAGAAATATTTACACATATATAACATATATATATATATCTATACAGAAACCACACATACACACAGAAACTACTCACACACACATATGTATACAAAAACCTCACACACACACACACACACACACACACACACACACACACACACACACACACGTGTTGTATTCAGTGGTCTGCAGACTAACAATAGACTTTCACACCCAAAAATAGTGAAATACCAACCCCACTCTTTAGTAATGAGAAAACAGGACAGATTTTATATTTATATAATTCTTTTTTCCTATGCTACAGTATTGGACAAATTTAAAATATTAGAAACCATTTTAATTTTATTAAAAATGTTTACTTCTCTCCTTTTTTCAATTCCTCCATTTTCTGTCCCCATTTCAATGTTCACTGTTGCCCTTAAGTCCCTGGAATCCTTTATGAGACACACTATTTTATATGATGTTGAAGGAAGCTGTATAGGCAAGTCATTAGTAACTGACACTGCTATATAGGATTCCAAGTATAGACAAGACTTTATTAACCAACACAACTCATACATTCCTGCAATCTAACCAGGACATAATGCAGCAAGGGACTGCCACCATCCCCTGCCGGAGCCTTGTGGGGCTTTAGGTGTTTTTTGCTCAATAAACACTCACAACACCTGGTCTGGGAATTGAAACCATGATCCTATGACTGCGAGTTCGCTGCCCTAACCACTAGGCCATTGGACCATAAACACACCACCATCACAATATATCAACAATGAGACATAACACACACTGCTACAGCACCATATCCACCAAGACCACAACCAACTCCACTACACATCAACAAGGGGTCACAAACATGTCACCTCCACCACACCATCTCCAATACATGTCATCTAACAATAGTCATTGTCAACATTTCATAATTCTTTGAACATTGTTTTTCTAAGAATAATTTCTGAAACTATATTGTAAAAAAATAAAAAAAATAAAAAAGGAAAAAACAACTGTATTATTTTTAATTATCAGATCAGATTTCAGAATGGTGAAGCATAAAATAATATTTAAAAAGCCCTCGAGAAGGATGTGTTATTTTTTAATTGAGTGGAAAATATTTCATTATTGATATAGAGTTTTAATTAATAAATACATTTATCTAATCTCGTTACCATATTTGGCCAAGCAGATTTGCTCAACCGTTTTCTGATAACGAAGCCCAAAGGAATTGGAAAGTGAGATACAATAACTTAACTGTGTAGATTATGGTAAACAATTTCTATTTGTGGCGTTCCTTAATTTATATTAGCATCGCATACTCAATAATGGCTAATGTTGTGTTTCGATCAGACTTGGTCAGGCTGAACAATCATATATATATATATATATATATATATATATATATATATATATATATATATATATATATATATATATATA
>NC_068992.1:45223531-45226258 GCF_001194135.2 Octopus bimaculoides
ATATATATATATATATATATATATATATATATATATATATATACATATATACACACACATGTATATATAACTTGTTCCAGTCATTAGACTGCAGTCATGTTGGGGAACCACTTTGAAGACCTTTAAGTGAATAAATTGACCTTAGTACTTATTATTGTTTTAAATCTGCTGCTTATTCTATCAGCCCTTTGCCAAACCACTAAGTTAGGAGGACATAGATATACCAATACTTATCAAGTGATAGTGGAGGATTAACACAGATACAAAGACACACAGACATCTATATATATATATATATATACTGTATAACGTTGCACCATTTTCTCTTCAAATATTTTCAGCTTTTTGTTTATATATTTTGTTGCATGTTATCATTGATATCTTCTACTTTTAAAGCAGTCATTTGATCTTCTGAAAGTTGCCTTTCAAGTGCTGTAAATAATTTGTCAGACCAGAAATGCCTATGCAGGTGAAACCTTTCAAAACTCCATTAATAGCACTCATGGTCATCATGTGAAAATCCTTGTTTCATTGAAACCTTTTTTTTTTGTTTAAGTATGGAAAACTACACCATTAATAGTTCTCGTATTTTCAAACGATGCAGGAATATGATGCAGTAAGGCTCTGAGAATTACTCCTGTTCCTTTGGTGAAACAAAGTATGTACACCCCATTGCGTATTATTTTTTCTGAGATGCCACATTTTCTCAGAATTATTCCATGAATGAAGATCAGGGAGAAGTGCAAGTGACTTAGCTGGTGATTTCTGGTGAACTTGCATCCATTCAGTGAGGGTGGACTTGTCTTGATTGTGGATAACAAATGATGATGACGATGATATTCAACATGTTGCTGTTAGGATAAATGGGATGCTGTTGGACTTGAAGATATGAACCATGTCATTTGAAATCCCAAATCCTCCAGACTGTCTCTGATGAGGATACATAGCAGCCATTAATATAATTTTCAATTTCATCTTTGTACATTTCTGTTTGTTGTGCATTGGTTTGTCCACTATTATTGACTGTCACTTGATCACAACCTTTATGAATATATTTGCTAATATATTTTACAGCAGCACATATCTCTACATTACAATGACCTCCATATTTGACTAAAAAGAAGTGGGAATATGGTACTACTGAACAATTATCTAATTTGACATTTGACTAACTTTGTAAATGTAGAACTGTTAATTCAGCAGCAGTGAAGTGGATAGCTGTTAGAGCTGCATAATGTAATTTCCTGAAAGTCTTCCGGGAAATGTTTTTTTACATTTCCCATCCACCATACATGTTGCATTGGCTTTATCTCTTCTGTATTAACCTTGTAGCATGCTTTCAGTGACATATTGAAATAGAATTGGTTGTGTCTGTGGATTTGGAAGTTCTGCATCAACAAACCTTTGTAGCGACTGTGCGACCAGGTTACCTGGTACAGAGGGTCTCGCTGTTATTCGCGGTGAAGCAATTCACACAAACAGTGTTGAGAGAAAGTTATGCTAGCATTGCTGGTTTGGTGTGCTGGTTTGGTGTGTGGCTGGCTCTCTCTTTTTCCTTCCCTTTCTTTCACCCTCTCTCTCTCTCTCTCTCTCTCTCTCTCTCTACTGAGACCCATTGCCAGACTTTGTTTTCTGGGGCTGCTTCAGGATATTCTGGATGGGCACTAATTTCTAATGTGGGAAGATTTTTGTAAACCGTTTTTCTTCAATCTGAGGGTGCATCATTGAGTAGTGAGGGGGTAGGGCTGTCCAGTGCACACCCTTAGTAATGGGCATGCCTGTACTCCAGCTTTTGTGAGTTAACATTACACATCCAATATGCCAAACCACATTTATTTTCTGTCCACATTATGACAATATCTAACATTAGTAGATCTTTTACATTTTTATCTACCCCGTCTGTTTTTTATCTCACCTGTATTTACCTTTCATGCAAATGAACATCACATGTCTAATGTTCTAAATACACATAATGCCACTCTCCAAATTTTTGCTATATAAATCATATAGAATATTAACATGCAGTTGATATATATTTTTGTTCTGCATGAAGTTTCTAAAAGACTGACTTCTTTGGTAAACAGACAATTGCCAAGAAAAAAATATATATATACACAAAATAGAAACCTAAATATGGTTTTCTTCATGTTGATTTGATATTTTCAAATATCTTCACTGCTGTCTTTTGGACTTTCTGACACTGAAAAGTAAAATAAGGCTTGGGAAAAGATTAAAAAATATATAAATAGGTAAAATATAAATATTGAATGAAGAATTCTAAAAAAAGGTGAAGCATTTTGATTGTATAATTGATGAGTTTTTCTATACTCATGTGAGTTATATTTCTGCCTGAGGTAACACATTTTTGATACTCATGTGTGTAGAGATTGCAAGATTAATAGGAATTCTTGGAGAGATCTCTATCAACCTGAAAATTTGCACTTCTCTCCATATTGTTGCACCAAAAACTTGAGCAGTATTGAATCTAAAATGTAGGAACCATTGGGATTTTACAATTTTAGTCTTTTAATTTTGCTTTCTACTAAAATATATACAGCTAGCCTGAATTGCATTTCAGGAACCATTACTAAAATATCGGAATGTGTGAATGCATAGTTGGTGACTTGACCACAAACTGCAGAATCCAACCAACACATGCCAGTAGAGTAAGAATAAATAATAAAACACCGATGATAGGACTGAGGAGGAGGAGGAGGAGGAGGAGGA
>NC_068992.1:45226268-45229945 GCF_001194135.2 Octopus bimaculoides
TGATGATGATGATGATGATGATGATGATGGTGATGATGGTGATGATGATGATGATGATGATGATGACGACGACGACGACGATGACGATGATGACTGTGGGTCATCCTTGTGGTGATGACAGTGATGATGGTGGTGCAGCTAATGGGAATGTTGATAACGATGATAGAGTTCAAGGGTTTATTTATCATCATCCAACAAGAAATTACCATATGAAGTATGAGACAGGTTATTGTTGTTGTTGTTGTTGTTAATGAGGAGCTGCACAGCCTAGTGGCTTAGGTGTTGAACTCATGATGTGTTCAATTCTTGAAAGAGCCAGTGAGTTTTATCAAGGCTCTTCATTTCACACTGCTCCAGTTTCCTCAGCTGAAAATGAGTACCAGCTGAGCGCTGGTGTAACCCCCGCTTGGCTGGATCAAGGGTGGGTCTGCCACGATAGTGTTTATGCCTGCTCACAACTGAATGGATACCTAAAGCAATTAGCATAACTTTGGTGTAAGGTATGAGGTAAAACTCATTTGTAAGTGTCAACTGAGCCTTATCATCATCATCATCATCACCATCGTCATTATCATTGTCTTCGTTGTCATTGCCATCATTATCATATTTCAGCCACATCGTGTGAAAACATTTCTTGAATAAATTGTGTCTTTGAGGCAATTTATTAAGACATAAAATTTTCTTTGAACTACTTGTACAAAGAACTTTAATTACCTAAAGAAGTCTTGTCCTCAATACTTGAAGGTCAACAAGAAAAAAATAGCTTTGAAACAAAAGCGGTGTATTTCAACTGAATTATGATGCCAAAATGGTTAAGAAGACACTTCAAGAGAGAGACATGACATGTCCCAGTTGGCCAAAAAGGAAACAGAAGTCACTTGCCCAGGTGATGAATACATGATTACTCTATTTTTGAAAGTTATTTATTGTTCATGTTTTTTTGCAAAAACGGTTTAACTAATCCAGTGTCTCTATGATCAAAAAAGTACCAGTTGTGACAATCTTATTCTTTGTACAGCCATTTTGTCAGCCACTCTACAGTCTCTGACACTTCCACTGCTATTTGAAGCACTATAGTTTCTGCCACTCATTTGAAGAACAAAATATTGTGTAATACATTTTTCATACAAAGCATCATATGATAGCAAGAGAGCCAGAACCAGGTGTATCAGTTCTTGCTTATTACCAGTATTTCCTTTTTGGACTGAAAATCAGAATCACGCTTGTGTGATTCAACACAAATCATGAAGAGATGTTAGTCTGTAGTGAACTCACTTAGATTGTTACTCGTCCATGTCTCTAACTCTCAGAAGTCATTAATATACATATGATAAAACTGATTTACATTCATCTGTAAATAAAAGCAGACTAATTGTTCTCATTGGGAATTGATAATAGTTACAATGATTTACTGTTATTTTGGTTACTTTCATTAATGGCTTTCATATAATCTGCAATATTATTTAAAAATATTATTTCTATGATATTGAAGTTTTATCATAAATCAAACAACAATTAATGCTTGTTTACTTGACATCTCTGAATGTCTGCATTTCTACAGTTTGAAAATGTATTAGTTGACCACTGTATGGCTGATTCTATTTACTCTCTTTCCATTATATTTATTGTCTGCTCTCTGCATTTGCTGATGTACTTTTACAGTCAACATCTACACTCTGTGTATATCTCTCCAGTTGACTTCTACATACTGTGTCTATATGTATTCAGTCAACTTCTACACAGCATATCTATCCTATCAACATCAACACATTGTATATCTTTCTAGTCAACATATACACACTGTGTCTCTCTGTGCAGTCAACATCTAAACAGTGTGTTTATCTATTTAGTCAACTTCAACACACAGTGTCTATCCATCCAGTTAAAATGCACACACTGTGTCTAATTATCTAGTGAGCATCGACAAACTTTGTCTATTTATCCAGTCAATATTTGTACACCGTGTCTATCTATCCAGCCAACATCTATACACACTGTCTATCTATCTATCTGCCTGTCAAGCTAATATCTAGTGTGCCTGCCTGTCTGGTCAAAATCTACTCATAGTATCTATCAGTCTATCTGTCTGGCTGGCTGGTTGCCTGTCTGTCTATCAAGTTAATATTTCAGTGCACCTACCTGTTCAATCAAAATCTATGGATATCTATATGTCTATCTGCCTGTCAGTCTGTCAGCCTGTCTGTCTGTCATATTATCAAGTTAATATCTACAGTGTGCTTATCTATCCAGTCAAAATCAGCACATAGTGTCTATATATCAAATCAATAGCTACAAACTGTTTCTATCAGTACATTCAAAATCTAAATGGTGTCTTTCAGCCAACATTTGCACGCCATCTATGTATCTATCTACATACTATATCTATCAATGTAAATAGTATATCTGTCTATGTATACATTATATATATGTGTGTGTGTATGTGTGCGTGTATTTATATATATATATACACATATATATGTGTGTGTATATATATTTATGTGTGTGGGGGGGGGTGGAAGTGAGAAGTAGGAGTTAAGAGAAGGACGTAACCAGATGTGAAAACAGTAAAATAAACAAAAACAAGGTGAAAACAAAGATAAATTTAGAAAAAGAAATGACAAAATGCCTTTCAACAAAAGGTAAGACAATGATCATTAGACACTACATAATAAAGCAGTAAAACTGATCAAGTACAGTGTAAAAATATGCAATATAAGCAAAAACAACTTCCCTTCATCGGCTGTCAATCAAACATTCTATGTGGTTTTGAACACCTGCAGATGGAACTGCAAAATATTTTGCATGTTCAGTAACAATGGCTGCAGGTTACTATGGATAAACAAGAAATTTTAGTAGTCTTTTGAGTTGAATGGGACAAAAAAGACACGTGAATATCCTTATGACTTAGATAGAACCAATGCATGCAGAAGTTAAAGTTAAGAGAAAATCAGAAAATGCCCTTTGGTTGTTAGAACAGAAAATAACACCATGAAGGAAATGCATTCAACAAGTCTGAGAAAGGCTAGAATATAGAAGACAAGACAATGTAACAACAAACAATGTAGAAAAAGGGAAGAATGAGAGAGAGAGAGAGAGAGAGAGAGTGAGTGAAAAGAATTTCTGTTTATTTTTTATTCTTTTGTTATCTAATGACATCATTATAAGTTTAAATACTAAAGTGGCTTTTCTTAGAATGATATTTCTTCTTAACATTCTTTTCATATACGTTTATATAGCGGAGATATTTTCTCAGTTCACTTTGAATTTAGCCCAATTTGTATTGCATTTGATAACGCACTAACATATATTTTCAAAAATATCAATTTCACTGGTATTTTGTACTTTTTTTCTATATCTAATTATGCCAGCACAAAAGAAACGATTGTCTATAATGTATGGTGTAATCATCAATGAAAGATGTGATTTTCTTCATTCTTACTCTTGTTGTCATAAACCCTGAATTTTTTGAACTTCTTCCAAGCAAAATTTAGATTCACTTGTCATACATCAGGATTTATTTTGGATGTTAATACTATTTGAATTTATTGGTATCTAATCGTTTGTTACAGTTAACCAAGTTCACTTATTACCAAGTCCTTTGTAGATATCTGACTAGATTTATTAATCCTTTTTATTTCATATATATATATATATATATATATATATATATATATATA
>NC_068992.1:45230295-45231009 GCF_001194135.2 Octopus bimaculoides
TATATATATATATATATATATATAGATAGATAGATAGATAGATAGATAGATAGATAGATAGATAGATAGATAGATAGATAAGTGTTGGCGGCATCAGAAGATAGTGAGTGGAATTACATTTTGTTGTGACCATTTAGGGTTACTGGGTATGGAAGTAGAAATTATGACTGCAAAGGCAGAAAAGGTTAAGGAATTGTGATTTGGGTATAGCAGTGAGGTGGAATGAGTGGAAACTGAGACAGGAGAGGGGAATCAGTGAGTTTGAACAACAGTGATTGGTGGCATCAATAGAGAAAGACTTGAGGCTCAGACAGTTGGCTGTGGGTGTGTATTGGGTAGGTTTTGCATGTGCATAAGTATTTGTGTGTGTGTGTGTATGCATGTATGAATGTTAATATGCTTCTGTTTGTGTGTGTGCTTGAGAGAGTGAATATGTGTGTTTGTGTGATTACTGATGCATAGAAGCTAGTGTATGTATATGTGTATTTATGTGTGTATGTATGTTATGAGCAAGATATGATGTTCTATGTATGGATGCTACTATGTCTGAATTTGTGAAAATAGATGTGAATGTGTTAATGAATTTATGTGTATGTGTGCAATACTAATTTTCAGTAATCTATTAGTATGTATGCATTTATGTGTTTGTACGTGAGTGTGTGTGTATATATGTATATATATATATATATATATATGTATATATATATATATATA
>NC_068992.1:45231953-45235728 GCF_001194135.2 Octopus bimaculoides
GAGATATAGTAGTAACGGAAGGAAGAATGAGAGGGGTAAAGAGAGATACTTAGTAGTAACAGAGGAAGAACGAGAGGGGGAAAAAGTGATAGAGAAAAAGATAGAGTAGCGTCAGAAAATATAAAGTTGAAATTACTTACAACAGTGGTGACACTGGCGTTCGGTCATGTAAAAACAAATAATAAATGAGTATATGCATATATACGTACAGGTGTGTGCATACCTACGTCTACCTGTATATATAGATGCATATCTGGGTACAGGACATTGCAAACAAAATGTAGACAATAAATAATAATAACCAGAGTACAGAAAACACACAAGCCACATAGAAAACATTTTCCTTCATCAGCTACCCGAATACACATTTGTATATATAAATGTGTGTGTGTGTGTGTATGTGCTATGCATGGTTTTGTGTCTGTGCGTATAAATGTGAATATGTTATTGACCTTGTGTAGTTCCATGTATGAGACTATTTATGCTTCTGAGTGTATGTATGTGTATGTATGTGAGTATATGTATGTTTGTATATGTGCATGTATATAACATATAACCCTTTCCCTGTTTTATCTTTGATGTGGCAAATAACTAAAATGCTACAACCACAACTACAACAATTACTAACGTTTCCACTACTACCACCACTACTGTCTTTCACAATCATTGTAATGGCTACTGCTGCTCCAACTATTGCCACCCCCGCCACCGCCACCACCACCACCACCACCATCAACAACATCTCCAATGACAACCGTCCAAACCACATCTCCACAACCCCATTCGCCAGCACCATCTGTGCAGAAGAGTACCAATTCCATTAGGATCCAAATCTTTGTGTAACATTTCAAATTTGAAGCCAAGCAACAGAGTAAAGCTATTAATTAGTAGAATAGAGTTATTAATTAGCAGGGTAGAGCATGTTGGTTATGTCGTGGCTGGTGGAAACTTTCTTAATGGTTGCGTTAAGGGTGGGGGGGTATGGGTAAGTGGCGGTGAGGTTTGTTTAGTTGGCACAGCGAGAAAATTTATGGAAATTACAGAATTGAAAAACAGCGAGAAACAATAGACAACAACAACAACAACAACAGCAATAGCAAACACTCTAACAATAATAACAATAATAACGGCAGCAGCAGCAGCAACAGTTACAATTAAAAAGAAAGTCATTCTAAAGGGAAAAATAAACTGAAATAAAAACCTAAACAATGAAATTAGAAAGCCAAATGGTGGTGATGATGATGGTGGTGATGATGATGGTGGTGATGGTGGTGGGGGCTGAAGTGGTGACAGCTGTTGCAGTTGTGGTGGTGATGGTGTTGTTCGTCTTGTTGGTGTTGTTGGTGGTGGTGCCAGTAGTGATGTTGGTGGTTAGTGGTTATTATTTGTTGATTGTCGGATGGAATCAAATTAGTTAGACTATATAAGATTTCCTGTTTTTTGTTTAAAATTCTTGCTCTTTGTATATCTAATTCTTGTCTTTATTTAGTTTCTGTCATTGTTATAAAAATTATTGTCTTTTTTTTTTGTTTTTGAAGTTATAATCCTAACGAATGTTTTCATTGATTAATTAGAAACGATATTTTTGAAATGTTAAAATACTGACCTGGACACCCTCCTTGTATTTATTAGGGGTTTTGTATGTGTGTGTGTGTGCATGCACATGCATATGTGTGTATGTGGCTCTATGTGTGTATTTGTGGGAGTGTGCCTCTGTTAGTATGTGCCTGTGTATATCAAGAAACCCCATAGTTCCAGGATCACTTCAACCTCCTATGTCACAAGCCCTTGCTCAACTGTTATTCTCAAGTCTCCTGACATTGTATAGTTCCATTCACCCTAACCATTTTGCCACAGTCACTAATCTTTTGACAAGTTCACTGGCAAAGAGCACTTCCCTGTGCACACCCATTTTCCCATCCAATTTGAAGTTGAAAAGGGGATAAGAGCTTGACCAAAGAGGATATGTCTAAACTCATTCCTTTCGGCCTCATCCATCTCACCATCACTTTTGTTAGTCATTAGACAGACGAACTCTAGCTATTCTGTTTTTCTAACGGTAAGTGACAGAGTAGCCTCCACAATGGACTCTGCTTGATAACAACTGTTCAACATAATTCTGCAATCAGTAATACTCTGACATAGCATTAATGTTTGCAGTTCAGTGTTGTAATTTTTCACACATCTTGGACAATCTCAACTGATAGCATTTCTATGCTTGTAGCATTCATCCTGAACTGGTAGTGCCTACAGAATCAATACCAAGCCAACTAATCAACTCCCCTGTGGCAATATTTTATTAACCATAGGTTTATCTGATAAGGGAGGAGATTACAAGCATGTTATAACTTGTGGGTTTTGTATAAATTTGAGTAAAGAGATAAAAAGGTGGTTGAAGGAAGAGATGAGTTAAAAAGCACACATAAGATATGTATATACATGAATTGTAGAGTCCTCCTGACACAGGAGATCCCCCAACTGGGGCCAGTCAAGGAACCCTACAGATTTAAAATCACCCTGCTACGGAGAGTGCAAGTCCTCACCAAAAAGTTGTTCTCCAAATTGCAGGCACAAGCTTAGACTAATTTCATTCACTCTAACCATTGTTGTTGCAGTCACTCTCCTTTTGAGAAATTCACTGGAAGACAGCACTTCCCTTTCCACCCTCACTTTCCTTTCTAAGCGGAACTTAAAGAGGTCAATGAGGTCTTGACCAAGGAGAAAAGTGTCTGTCTTCAATCGTTTCAGCCTTGTTCATCTTGCAACCTCTTTCGCCACGGCCAGAATAAAACTGCCTGCCCCCAATTTTAATAATGGAGTTAAGTGGGTGTGATTTTCACGATGGACCTGGTTGATAGTTGGATCTACCTTTAGACAAGTATAAGATCAAAAGTACTTCAGGAGAGGTAACTAGTCCAGTCTAGGTGTGTAAGGTGAATAAGTGCAGTGTGAATTATGCAGTGGGTGGTGGTGGTGGTGGAGGGAACTTAAGTTTGATGTACACAGAGGTGTAGAAACAGTGGATTTAGAAATACTGAACATTCAGTCTTGCAGATGAGATGGTTGAATATTGAGGTCATTAGATAAACTCATCAAATCCATATCAACGAAAAAGAGGAGTCAGATATCTTACATTATAATAATGGTAATGTTGATGATAATGATGATGATGATGATGATGATGATGATGATGATGATGATGGTGGTGGTGGTGGTTATGGTGGTGTTAGTGGTGGTGTTAGTGGTGATGGTGGTGATGGTGGTGGTGATGGTGGTGTTGATTGTGGTGTTGATGATGATGAAGAGAAAGACAGTGGTGATATTGGTGATGATGATGATGATGCCAGCAGCAATGATGAAGGCAATGATAATGATGATCGTGGTGGTGGTGGTGGTGGTGATGATGATGATGAGGAGGAGGACGGGGAGGAGGAGGGGATGATGATGATTGCAACAGAAGTAACTGTGATGATAGTAGTATTTGTGATGATGATGATGATGATGATGATGATGATAATGATGTTGATTTCCCACTGTAAAACTGACTTTACCATTATCCTGCTAATCACCACATTTATGATCTTCAATTATTTCTGCCAGAAACAGATTTAAGAATATTTGAGAAGATAAATTTTGGGAGTGAAAATTATAGTTATTTTTTAGCCATTCATCTATGCAAACTATTTAACGACACCTTATTTCGTTTTGGAGATGGAATTCTGCAATGACATGGAGAGAGAGAGAGAGAGAGAGAGAGAGAGAGAGAGAGAGAGAG
>NC_068992.1:45235738-45241226 GCF_001194135.2 Octopus bimaculoides
GAGAGAGAGAGAGAGAGAGAGAGAGAGATAGAGAGAAAGAAAGAGACAGAGACAGAGAGAGAGAGAAAGAGAGAGAGAGAAAGAGAGAGAGGAGGAGTGAGAGAAAGACAAAGACAGAGAAATAGAGAGGAAGAAAGAAGGAGAGAGAATGAGAGAGAAATGGAGAGCCAGACAGACAAAGACAGAGAGATAGAGAGAAAGTGGAAGAGAGAGAGAGAGAGAGAGAAGAAGAAGAGTGAGAGAGAGAGAAAGGGAGGGAGAAAGTGAGAGCCAGGCAGCCATCCAGGCAGCCAGCTAGCCAACCAAGCAAAGAGAGAGAGAAAGAGAGAGAGGGGGAGTCAGCCAGATAAACAGACAAAGACAGAGAGAGAAAAAGAGAGAGAAAGACGGACAAACAGACACAGACAGAGAGAAAGAGGGAGAGAGAGTGAGAGAGAGAATGAGTGAGGGAGAGAGAATGTGAGTGAGAAAGGGAGAGAGAAAGAGAGAGCCAGCCAACTAGACAAAGAGAGAGAGTGAGAGAAGGGGGTAAGAGTGTGAGAGAGGTAGAGAGAGAAAGAGTGAGAGAGATCATTTGCTACAGGTTTTCCTTGATTTCTATAATCATGATCTTTTGTCTTTAAGAAGATGGAAACTATAATGAATGCAATTCCTATCTTTGGTTTATATTGACTCAAATACTTAATACTTTTGAAGTAGAAGTCTATAAAACTTGAAGATTTTCTCATTCTTGAGGAACCTTCAATCAAATATTTTCTGACAAATATTATTCAATTAGCTCTGTTCCTTTCCCACCACCAACACCACCACCACCACCACCACCATCACCAACACCAACACCACCATCACCAACACCAACACCTTCAACACCAACACCACCCCTACTATGTTGTTCTCTTTCTCCTCTGTGTAATTGAACCGAATTCTCTGAGACAAAATATACGGATTTCTATTTACTCAACAGCAACAAACACTGCCACCCGCACCCTCCGCCGTCACCCCCCCCCACCAGTGCCAACGCCATCATCATCAATGCCATCATCATCATAAAGTCATCACCGACACAGCTACTGCCACCGGCAACACCACCACTGTTGTCACTGCTGCAAGATCACCATCATCATCATCATCGTCGTCGTCGTCGTCATCATCATCATAATCATCATCATCGTCGTCAAAAACAACAACAACAACAACAGCAATATTAAAATGATGCATAAGATAAGAGATCAAAAGATTGTCATTGTAGATCTAAGACGTCTGACATGCTGCAATCTGTGTATGTACGTACGTATGTATGCATGTATGTATATATGTATGTACATAGGTATGAATGTATGTATGTATGTATATATGTATGTATGTGTGTATTTGTGTATGTATTTGTGTGTGTGTGTGTAGTTGCGTATGTGTGTGTGTGTGTGTTATCATTTAATAAAGATCTTCAGCTCTAGATTCCAGTTATATTTCATAGTCAACTTTACATTTATTTGATTAAAATAAAGATTATGTCTTGTTTACCTCCACAGTATCTCTTTGATACTGTATCATTTGATAACTTGATATTGCTAAATGGATAATATCTGTGCCACACTGTTCTCAATGCTTTCTTTATTTTATATAGACTGCCAGGGAAGTGGACAATACATAAAAGTGTGTGTGTGTGTGCATGTTTGCGTGTGTGCGTGTGTGTGTGTGTGTATATGTCTCTGTGTGTATATTTATAATGTGACATGTATGCACTGATATATGGACTGTACATAGATTTATGTATGTCTGTATCTCTGTATCTATATTTCTGTATCTATATCTCTTCATTCAGTTAACTAAGCCTGAATGAGTTAGGTCTGTGTTAAGTTGTATGGAGCCATATCAAACTTTTTAAATAATAATATATCTATATATCTGTCTATCTGTCTGTGTGTCTTTCTGTCTACTTATTTATCTGTGTGTATATGTGTGTGTGTGTGTGTGTGTGTGTGTGTGACAACGTACCACACAACCTGATTTTCATTTCATGGAGCTCGGATCAACTCAATACTACCTCAGTCCTGTGATGTCTTAGCTGGCTGAAACTTCAAAGTTACTGTCAATACTATTTTTGTGACAGAATAACATACATACATACATACATACATACATACATACATACATACATACATACATACATAGGTACTGAGAAGTAGAAGAATTTTGAAGACTTGAAAAAATAACCAGAGAAACATGTAATATACAATGAAAAAAAAATACTGTGGACTCAAAAGAATGATCAGAAGAGGGAAACTAAAGATGGGATGGGTTGAAGAGTTGAAGACTGATCCCTGGATTGAAATGACAATAACTGCAATGATTGGTTAACCCTTTACTGGGAAGATCCATCCCACCTCTACAAGCATCATGAACTGAGATTTGGAATGGTTAATAGTAATGGAAGCTTGGATATATAATATACCTTGTTTGGATTTGTCATCCATTGTTTATATATGTATATATATATATAGCAATAAGAAAATGGAGGAGAGTATGAGGTACTCATCAACTTGCAGACACTGTATTCCATTGATTAATCTGTTTATTTTATAACCAAAATGACAAAAAAGACAATATACAGACACTTATGACATACCATATCATATCAACAATTAAGATTTCAAATTTAAAGGACATTTAGCAATTGGAGAAGGGACAAAATTTTACAGCTGTTTCAGCCCAGCGTTGGCATGCCCTATTCTATCTCTATAGCTCCAATACACTGGAGTAATTATTAGATGAAAATGATGTAATGGGGTTACATGCATGATTCGCTAGGCCTCTTCAGAGATTTACAAAATTCAATACATGAATTTTGCCAAATTTTAATACAAATATAACATAAGAATTAAAATTAAAATAAAAAATAAAAATATAAAAATATACAGCACATATACATGCATGCAAGCACACATGCCTGCATGCATGCACACACGCACGCACGCACGCGCGTGCACACACACACACACACACATACACACACTCACACAGTGACTCGGATATGAGTGTGTGCATGAATGTTTGTATGTATATATATATATTTATATATTATATATATATATATATATATATATATGTGTGTGTGTGTGTGTGTGTGTGTGTGTGTGTGTGTGTGTGTGTATATATCAATACACACATTCTTTGGAGAGGTTAATGTTAGCATATACACATTCTTTGTTCATTTGTAATGATATATCTAATGACAAATAAAAACAAACTATATCTTGATACATTTAACCAATTCCATTTGAATCAAAATTAAATATACAATAAAACGTCTGTAAAGAATCAGCCACATCAAAATTTGTTATTTAAAGCCACTGCCATTTCTAATTGCGATATTTTCTTTTATTATAACTTTACTTTGTCCTGCCATTCTATAGACTATTTATTCCAATAATAAGAGTTATATTGAAAACTAATCAATTGAAATTTAGTGACTGGACAAAATTGAGCAGATGTCTTCATCAATATAATTTGATTGTCAATTATGAAGATATAGTTGATAGTTCCACTAGAAATATGCACATATATTCAATTTCTTAGAAGAATTCTTAAAGAGAATTTAGAAAAAGATATCTCATCCACCCACCCTTCTGTTTTCATTTAGATATTATGAAAACAAAATTTTATTAGGACGACTAATTCCATAACCAATGTTCTATGCTTATGACCAAACAAATTAGTTCTATAGAATTGAAGTCAGATAGAATTAGTTTGATACTTGCACGAATCAATATGAAGTAACCTTTCTCAAAGGTCAAATGTTAAAGGTTACAATCTGGAGATGGACAAATTCTTAAGAATCTCTAACCTAAATATTGCTTCAGTCATTCCCTATTAAAGTCCAATTGAATTTTTGAATTTCTCAGAGTAGCAACCAGCACCAGTAAATGGTAAAAGAGAAAGGGATTCCATTTTTTTGTGTGTGTTAGAAAGTAATTTTTTTTTTTCTTTGTGCATGTCCCAGAGTTTGTGTTTAACTCTTGGAATCGGAAGGATGGAAAATAAGATTAAAGTGTGACAATTATAGTTAAAATGGAATTTGAAGACTTTAGAATTTTACAAGAATCCACGAAGATAAGTTGATTCCACAGAAAAATTGAGACCGAAATAAAAATGTGTATATAATATTGGCTGGTTTGCTGTAAGTGTCCTGGTTTCAAAGTGGTACCACCATGTTCCTGAGTGTTACAAGAGATACTAAAAGGTTGGCAATAGAAATGGTGTCATATTGTAAAAACATTGCCGAAGAAAACATTGCCATTGGATCCTTATCAGTATGGAAGTGCAAATGTAAAACAATGATGATGATGATGTTGATGATGATGATGATGATGATGACAATAATTGTGTTGATGATGTTGATGATGGTTATGCTCTTGATGATGATGATGACGATGACGATGACGACGATAGGTCAACATTGCCTCTCATCCTTTTGGGGTCGTTAAAATAAGCACCAATCGAGCACTGGGGGGTCAATGTAATTGACTTATCTCCTTTCCTGAAAATGCTGGCCTTGTACCAACATCTGAAACCAATATTGTTTCATTTCTTGCAACTATTACTGCACAAACATATGACCACTTTTCTCTGATGCTTGGAAACAAAAGTCTTGGGAAAAAGATTTACGTCATCATCATCATCATTTAGCATCATCATCTATTTTTCATGCTGGCACAAGTTAGACAGTTTGACTGGAACTGGCAGGCTGTCTGTTTTGACTTGGTTTCTATGGCTGGACACCCTTCCTTGCACCAACAACAGTACAGAGTGTACAGGTGCTATTTATGTGTCACCAGCATGGGTGACTCTCACATACCACTGGCATGGGAGCCAATTAATGTATCACTGGCACAGGTGCCAATTGTGTGTCTCCAGTACGGGTGCCTTTTACATGTCACCAGCATAGGTGCCTTTAAAGTGTCACTGGTACTGGCCACAACTATGATTGTGAAATCATAGCTTGATATGTCTTCTCAAAAACAGCAAATCACCACATTTAAAGATTGGCACATCTTTACACAGCCATCATTCATACACATCACACAGTCATATGAGCATGGTCTTCTCTCTTGCACACTACATCTGATGCCTCTTTTTCTCTCAAGATGCCAATTTTTCTCTCAAGACACTTACACTCTGTCATACATGCACACTGACATTGCACATCCAGTGGAGCATACTAGCTTCATTTCTTTCAAGCCTTCACATGTACTCTGCAGACACAGCCCATGTTTCACTGCTATATAGCATGGCTGTCCACACACGCAGGTATCACACAATCTGCTTTTCAGTCTGAGAAAGAGGTCCTGTGTTATCAACAAAGGTAGCAGCTTTGCCCAGCCCATTCTTTGCCCAGCCCATTCTTTGCCCAGCCCATTCTTTGCCCAGCCCATTCTTTGCCCAGCCCATTCTTTGCCCAGCCCATTCTTTGCCCAGCCCATTCTTTGCC
>NC_068992.1:45241692-45242409 GCF_001194135.2 Octopus bimaculoides
TTTGCCCAGCCCATTCTTTGCCCAGCCCATTCTTTGCCCAGCCCATTCTTTGCCCAGCCCATTCTTTGCCCAGCCCATTCTTTGCCCAGCCTGCTCTTACTCTAGCAGTTGTCTCAGCTCGTTCTTATTCTAGCAGTTGTCTCAGAAAATGCAATCAAATAGAAAAAGAAAGAATGTAAACAAAAGAAAAGGAAAAGAAAAAGCAAAGTGAAGAAAATTGTAAAGCAAAAGAACAGATAAAAGTTAATAAGTGAAGAGACTGTATGCATTATATAAGATGTTGTCAAATGGCGAGAATATAGAAGAAGGTTGTTGGAAAATGTGCAGCTCAAATAACAACAGATCAACAAGTGTGGCATAGTAAACTAGTGGAAGTGTTTTACTAGACTGCCATTGTAGGTAACTGATTGTATACAGTACATAATGCTGTGTTTGTGTGTGCATGTACATGTGTGTATGTGTGTGTGTGGGAGTATGCACATAGAGAGAGAGAGAGAGAGAGAGAGAGAGAGAGTGAGTAAGTGAGTAAGTGGGTGAGTGAAAGAGAGGATTGAAAAACAGCAACAAAATTTCTAAAATTATATTCAACTCACAAAAAGTGTACAATACAAAAAATCAGAAACACGTTTGTGTTATGTATACATGTATGTATGTATGTATATGCATACATACATACATACACACACACATACACACACATATATACATATATATATA
>NC_068992.1:45246104-45249694 GCF_001194135.2 Octopus bimaculoides
TCTCTCTCTCTCTCTCTCTCTCTCTCTCTCTCTCTCTCTCTCTCTTTCTCTCTCTCTCTCTCTCTCACACACACACACATAGTTGTCAGCTTCAAAATATTCTGTTGAGTCACAAACTTATAGAATGGTCATACCACACAATAATTCAGTCTGTATTCTTATTATAATCCTTTACTTTTAATGTATTCTAATTTTAATCCTTATTTTTACTTCACATCTAGTGTGAATTTTTAGTTTACTGATACAAAAGAAATGTGTGAAATTGGGTTATTGGTGTAAAGGTATAATTAATTACACAGAAATAACAGATTTTACACACTTCTGGTTAAGTGTTTACTGAAAGCCTATGCTACTTGTACGAGTAGATAACACAGATATCTTATATCTATGCACGTGTATATATGCATATCACCATCATCATTATTATCGTCACCATTTAACATATTTTCCAAGTTGTTTCATTAGTATTATTATAAAAAAAACAAAAACCAGCAAGCTCACACACATGCAAAGGACTCTTGACATATCATAATTAAGTGTCAACGTTTTCCAGAAGGCGGACACTATCAGAAACATTGAATCTTCCACTCCCCATGGAGTAAATAACTTGTAAATATGAAATGATTGTAGAATATTCAATATTATTTAGTCTGCTCAGAAATTTCTGTTATTTATTCAATTATACAAAATAACAAAGGATTGGGGAACTAGGATTGTTTTTCTAAAGCTAAGAAATATTTTGAAGGAATGAATTAGGGTCAGTACAATTCACGTTACATTTCTGAGAGGGTCTGTTGTGAGAGCATTTATACTGTGACTTTCCGTATGTCTTAATTTATTGAAATAATGTCTTGGTTGGCATTGTACATTTCTGCTTGGAATTTTGTATACAATGATGGAGTAAATAGAAAAAAATATCTCTCCTGAAAGAAGACAGTATAAAGAATGAAGCTGAGCAGACAGACAGCCTTTAGCTTATCACTGTTAACAACAACAGCTATAACAACAACAATTGTACCTTTAGTACACGAGAAGAGAGAATTATGGGAAATATCTCAGTATAATGGTCTGGAAACATTCAACAAGAGAATGGAAATATGATCTGGAGACTGTTTTTGAGAAAAGGAGAAATGAAATATTGTGTAGAATTGTAAGGGAGTTAGAAAAGTTTATACTCTTATCACCACCACCATCATCATTAAGTGGCAATGGTGATAATGATGGTAGTGGTGGTGGTGGTGGTGGTGGTGGTGATTGTGGTTATGGTGTTACAAGGGAAATTCTGAAACTAGTGTTATTGATATATAATAGAGAAAAGGATAGAGTGGGAGGCGAGATTAGCAAAGACAATATAACAATGGCAACAACAACCACCACAAAAGCAGCAGCAGTAGCAGCAGCAGCAGCAACAACAACAACAGCAATAAATGGCTAAGAAAAGGCTAAGAAAAGGAAAAAAAATGATAAAGGTTGATGATGATGATGATGATAATGACAATGACGACAACAGCGATGATGATGATGTGTATTCTGTTAATGATAATGTTGATGATGATGATGTGGGTGATATCATCATCATCATCATCATCATCATCATCATCGTCATTATTATCATCATCCTCACCATAATTATTATTGTAATGATAATACAGACAATTCTGCTGAAGTATTGATAATGATGAACGTGATGTTGGTGGTGGTGGTGGTGGTGGTAGTGGAAATGGTAATGATGATGATGATGATGAGAATGGTGATGAACACGACAGGAACAACAAGAGAATACAAAAACTGAAGCAGCAGAAGCAACAACAACAAAGATACAACAGAGAGACAGTGATGAAAAGGAAAAGGAAATTTAATAATAATAATGAGGAGGAGGAGAGGAGAAGAGGAAGAAGAAGAATGTTATGATGATGATGATAATGATGATGATAAAAGCCGTGTGATATGAATGAAATGAGTGAAGACTAAAGTCTTGGAGAGAATCGATTCTAACAAGTTCAACAATGAGGCCAGAAAGTTATCTTGGAATTCTTCAATTTCTTCAAGAAGATATTCTATATAAGTTGGTCAAGAGAAGACAGAAAAATACTAAACTGTTCTGTTAATACTTCTAAAAATTGGAAGCATTGGCATGGTAGGTAACAACAGCAGTGGTGGTGGTAGTAGTTGTAGTAGTGGTGGTGGTTGTGGTTGTCATAGCAGCAGGCATATTGAACTTACCTCTTTCGCACATGCACATCTAGTCATCCTTATGAAGTTAGACTCATCACATGACATTATTATTTATTTAGTAAACACTAAACATTATCATTGTTTTTAATTTCATGTGTGTGTGTATGTACGTGAGGGTGCTGAAAAGTTCCTGGCTTTCAGGGTCTCTTGAAAGGCCTGGCTGGAGGCCCAACCTTCTGAGTTCTTCGGCAGGGCTTAGAAAAACTGAAGGACCACTGAAATATGCAATATGTCTGAATTTGAGGGTGGAATATGATAAATGAAATCCTCTTGTATTTACTTATACTCAAAAGCAGGAACTTTTCAGTGGCCCCTCATGTATATATATATATATATATATATATATATATATATATATATATATATATATATATATATATATATATATATATATATATATATGTATGTATACACACACACACACACACAAGCGCGCGCGCATATATACTCACACGCACACACAGACATACATTTCTGTGAGGGGCAATGAAAATACAATACCAGTAATATGATACTAAGAATTGATTCAACTAACCCTGCCACTTCCCAATAGCTTTGGGCCAATATAAGAAACCATTGTTATTCCTTATTGAGTTAAAATCTTGTCACTGCCAAATTTCTCTTCTATCTTATCTGGTGTTAATAAATTAAATATTAACCAACTACTCTGCCAAGCGATAAGCTAGCAGACTTGTTAGTGTGACTGTCAAAATACTTAGTGGTATTTCTTCTGATTCGTTGCATTCTGAGTTCAAATCTTATTGAGGTCAGTTTTGCCTTTCATCATTTTGACAGTTCATGAAATAAAGTATTGTGGAAGATTTGATCCATTTTCCCCCTCCACTCAAAATTGCTGGCCTTGTTAAGATTAGAAACAATATTTTGTGACCTTGTACCTTTCCTAAATCATTTTGATGATCCATATATATGCTAATGAGGTCAATCAAGAGCTGAGGTGAACCATCATTATAGATTGAGAAGGGAGGGTCAGTTTGAGTTCTGTCACTTGGCATCAAACCATTTCTTATTTCTCTTTATGTAAATTATTTGTGTGTGTGTGTGTGTGTAGGATCATGATGTTACTGCATATTTGGCAATCTATGTACCTCTGCATATCATTCTTATTTCTTTATTGCCCACAAGGGGCTAAACATAGAGAGGACAAACAAGGAGAGACAAAGGGATTAAGTCGATTACACCGACTCCATTGCGTAACTGGTACTTATTTAATCGACCCTGAAAGGATGAAAGGCTAAGTCGACCTCGGCGGAGTTTGAACTCAGAACGTAAAGACAGACGAAATACCGCTAAGCATTTCACCCAGCATGCTAATGTTTCTGCCAGCTCACTACCTA
>NC_068992.1:45250052-45250367 GCF_001194135.2 Octopus bimaculoides
ACATGCCCATGGGTTTGTCAGTCGGCATATGTGTTTATGTGTGTTAGTTTATAGTCAGCATCAGTCTCAAAGTGGACTGCTTTCTTCCACAGTCCCTTATACATTGCGTATGTCACAGGCTAACACAACTGCAGCCATCAATCATTACAGACAACCCTATTTTTACATTCCAAACAGTCCTTATTAACATATGACTATGTTTCTAGGTTTATTTTATATTTCTTCATTTCCTTCCTACTTTCCCATTTCAATCACACACACACACACACACGCACACATGTATGTACTACCTACATATACGTATGTATATATGTG
>NC_068992.1:45250377-45251007 GCF_001194135.2 Octopus bimaculoides
AAATACCGCTAAGCATTTCACCCAGCATGCTAATGTTTCTGCCAGCTCACTACCTAAGTCACACACTCTGATATACTTCTGTATATCATTCTGTGACAATGAGTGTATGCATGACAGTTCATATAATAATGTATGTTTGTGTTATAACGGGCTGGTTTGTATTTGTTTAGAATCTTGTATATTTCTGAGTGTGATTATATATCTGTTTGTGTGACAATATATGTGTACGAAACTGTTTGTTTCTCTATCCTTGACATTGTTTGTTTCTGTGTGTGTGGTGCATATGACAATGTGCATATTTGTGTTTGAGTGTGAGCATAGAACAATGTGCATATGTTTCTGTGCATGTGAGATTTCCCATATACATGCCCATGGGTTTGTCAGTCGGCATATGTGTTTATGTGTGTTAGTTTATAGTCAGCATCAGTCTCAAAGTGGACTGCTTTCTTCCACAGTCCCTTATACATTGCGTATGTCACAGGCTAACACAACTGCAGCCATCAATCATTACAGACAACCCTATTTTTACATTCCAAACAGTCCTTATTAACATATGACTATGTTTCTAGGTTTATTTTATATTTCTTCATTTCCTTCCTACTTTCCCATTTCAATCACACACACACACAC
>NC_068992.1:45251465-45257558 GCF_001194135.2 Octopus bimaculoides
ACACACATATATATATATTTCTATTTTATATATATATATACAAGAAAATCTATATCTATCTATCTATCTATCTATCTATATATTCCTACTTTTTTATCTAAGATATCATTTTATCAAATGGACAGCTTCTTCAATGAATGAATCACAGACATTCCTTTATAATGCATGGTCAGTAGGTGTTTGTCATTGTGGCTGAGATGGTAGAATATTGGCCAAGATCATTTGGAATATTTAGATCCATCCCTCTAAATTTCTGTTGAAATTCTGCAATGGTTGTCTTTACATTTTTACACTTCACCCCATTAAGGTCACAGAAGTCAAATACCAGTAATGTACTGGAGTCAAAGGAATCAAACAAATTTCTGTCTTTGGGACAAAACTAAACAACATATTACTTTAGGTATATATTTTATATATATATATTTTCTCCTATTATATATTGAAATCTGATGTATATATCTAAACGCTTTACCTTTGCTACAGTATCATATATTTTAGGCACCGCTAGTAGATAAAGAAATTATTATTATTATTATGATAACTACTATGCACCCTGCAACTTAGAAAGACATTGCTTTTCTCAACACATGAGCTGTTCCAAATATTGTTGCCAATGAAATACCTCCTATGAAATTTGGTATTTACAGATTTTGAGGTCAGAATATTGCTTACTTTGAGATGGTCAATAGTCTCATGTGCACCGACCATATTAGGTACTACACTCAATATTTGAGATTCTGTGGATGTGTTTAACATCCGATGCAATGTCTTGGTACTTCCTGACTTTCTCATCTTCTGTCTTCACAATATTCTGGTCTGCACGTATAGCTACATAGATGAAGGACCATTATTTGACCAGTGATATCTGGTCGGTTATGTTGCAACTTCTTATTCATATATATATAGGTATATCCCATGTGAGTTTCAACTATCATTCTCTGCTGCTGGCAAAGGTTCGTGGACATACCACTTGTTGAAACATTCTAGCTGATCATCCAAACCACGTGGTTTTGGGTTTGGTCCCACTATGCAGTACCATGGGCAAGTATCTTCTATTATAGCCTTGGACTGAGCAAAGCCTTGTGAGTGAATTTAGTAGATAGAAACTAAAAGAAGCCCATCATAAATATGTAGGTGTGTGTGTGTGTGTGTGTTTGTCCTGCATAATCACTTGACAACTGTTGTTGGTGTGTTTATATCCCCATAACATACTAGTTCAGCAAAAGTGATCAACAGAATAAGAGCCAGGCATTAAAAATAAGTGCAAGGGTTGATTAATTTGACTACAAAAATCTTCAAAGTGGTGTCCCAGCATGGCCACAGTATAATGATTGAAATAAGTAAGAGAAGATAAAAGAAGAAATGGTTTATCGAAGAAAAATCTTTGACAACTGCGCCTAAAAACAGAATATAAATGAGAGTATTTTATATCAAGACATGCAGAATTTTAATGGAAAGAATAATGACTTCTTTTGGTGATAATGACAAGCGAGTGTACTTTTAGTTACTTGCCTAGCAACAACAACAAATGCTACTTGCCTAGCAACAACAACAAATGCTACTTGCCTAGCAACAACAACAAATGTGAAGGAAAATTTCAACAAAGAAAACAATATCACCACAACCAAGGAGGTTTCCTGCCTAACATCAACAACAACAACAACAAACTGATCTCTTACGATAACTTCATCACCACCACTGCAACCACCACCGCCACTACCACCACCACTACCACCACCAACACCACCGCCACTGCCACCGCCACTGCCACCGCCACTACCACCACCACCACCACCATCACCACCACCAGCATCATAGGGTGCCGGATGTAAGGATTGTTTGGGGTCTGGTTTGGTCTGGGCCTCCAGGTGGACAAGAACTGGAGGACAGTGGTGAGTAGTGTGGCAAGCCATAACCAGAAATGGGCAAGGAGGAAGCTGTCTCTAAAAGGTTGGGAAGAGGTGGTGAATGCATCCATTGCTTCTGTCATCTGCCACTGACTGGTCATTGTCCTTTGCCCATCTTTGTAGCTTGAGCACTTGCTCTTCCATTTTTTCTGGAAGGGAACTGTCAGACAGACTCTCTGCTATCAGGAGTCGCTGAGTAGAAGACTGGGAATGCCATGGTTAATAATGTGCAGATATGCACTGAGACTGCAATACTTACAGCATTTTTTAATAGCAAGCAGATGTGGTCACCGTTTGTCAGAGAGGATTTTTCCACAGCTCATCTAATTGATGGAACTACAGTCCTCAATTAAGCCTACATCAACTTCTTCAACTTCTTCGACAATGCCTTCAGGTTTGTGGTCGTACCAATTTCTTGCTCTGTCAAGTCCATACTTGTTGCAAAGTGTCCAATGGACAAGCCTGGCTATATTGTCGTGGCGTCTTTATTATTATTATCATTATTATTATTATTATTATTATTATTATTATTATTATTATTATTATTATTACTTGATAATCTTAGAGAAAGGGAAATGAAGATTTATAACAGTTTGAGAAGATATCTAAGGAATCAAAGTTTTACTCTATAAAGTGGATATTATATGATAAATTGTATATCACACAGTGTTGTTGAGAGAATCTGATAATTAAGTAGAATCATACAATAAATTGTCATAGAGAATAACAATATATGATAAATGATATATTTAATGGGTATATAACAGAGATAATTGTATTGCATAATAAAAGGATAAAATGAAGTTGAATAAATGAAGAATATTTCATAATTGAGTGTTTCGTATAGGTTAAAGTACAGTGTAATTGTGTTATAGATAAATGGTTATATTAAAATTAGTGTATTGAATGTGCTTTAGATTGCATTTTATTAACCTCTTGTTATTTCTGCTGGGTTGGAAAGGTTTGTAAATATACATGTATCAATCATGGCGTTGTTGTCTAAGCAGGGTTTATTTGTAGTTTGCGGTCAATGATCATGTTTTAGCTTGTTAACTCTTTATGTTTTACTGGCATTTCCAAGACAACGAGATGGTTGAGTGTCAAACACGTAGAAACAAATAATTAATCACTTTAACAGTACTTAGCAATGGTTGACTATTTGTTATTTAGTCTCAGCTCATCCTTAATCTAACAGAACTTTGATGACAGACATTCCAGTTATGACCGTCTTGTCTTACAGGTGTAGTGAACTACATTATCTAATGTATCCTTCTCTTTTAATGTCAGGGGAGTGTGATTTGAGGGAAATTTGGCTGCTAATTCTGGCAGGACAAGCAACTGTCAGGAGGCTTAATATTTCATGAATATTGTTATCCAGTGTTATTTAGCCCTAGGTCAACCCTCATTGAATAGATGACTCAGTTTCATCAATGAATAATATTCACATGATCAGTCAATAAATTACATGTCAATGAATTACTAGGTGGCTGAGTATTCCGCATATACTTGTACTTTTAAAGTAATTTTCAAGTAGACTCAGGGGCTACAGTGTGTCAATGACTGCACCATTGAATTACTGGTACAATTCATCTAATGGGCTTCTACACATTTTCTGACTGTCCTGATTTCACCCACAAGGTTTGGCTTGACCGAAGGCTGAGGTCAGTAGTACTTGCTCATGATGCCTGCAGCTCAGCGGCTGGAGAGGCTGGTCCATGTCATCTGACAGTGTCATAGGGTGCTGGATGGAAGGACTGGTCAGAGACCTATCAGAGCTTGATTTGGTTTGGATCTCCAGGCAGACAAAAACTGCGTGGAGACAGGGGTGATGAGCCAGGTGGCCAGTCTCACCCAGAGATGGTCAGAGAGGAAGTGGTTCCTGAAGAGTTGGCAAAAGGTGGCAAATGCATATATCACTTCTACCTTCTGCTTCTGCCTGATTATCATCCCTTGTCCTGCTTTGTGGCTGATCAAGGTGAAGCACTTGCTGGCTGTGTGGTAAGTAGCTTGCTTACCAACCACATGGTTCTGGGTTCAGTCCCACTGTGTGGCACCTTGGGCAAGTGTCTTCTACTATAGCCTCGGGCCGACCAAAGCCTTGTGAGTGGATTTGGTAGATGGAAACTGAAAGAAGCCCATCGTATATATGTATATATATATATATATATGTATGTGTGTCTGTCCCCCCACTGTCGCTTGACAACCGATGCTGGTGTGTTTACATCCCCGTAACTTAGCGGTTCGGTAAAGACACCAATAGAATAAGTACTAGGCTTACAAAGAATAAGTCCTGGGGTCGATTTGCTCGACTAAAGGCGGTGCTCCAGCATGGCCACAGTCAGATGACTGAAACAAGTAAAAGAGTAAAGAGTAAAGAGTAATCTATTGGTCATGTTGAATACCTTAATATCTAAGACAATCCTGTGATGGTCATCCTGTTTGTTTCTTATATGGAGGGAAGCCTGGACCACATTAAACAAGATGTCTTTTTCTAAGACAAGCAGAGTGTGACTTGAGGGAGAATTGGTTGCTATTTCTAGTAAATTAACAAATACTGTCTCATTAATGGGGCATGTAATCAATAGAAGTGATTATGGATATAGTTATTGAATGGTTAATATTGATTTTCAAGTAGAGTGGTGCAGTAGTTGGCATGATTGAATTATGTTGCATTCGATGTGCAATACCTCTCTCTGGTCAACACCTCTCCTGATCAACATCAACTCCTTGGGTCAACATAACCTCCCTGGGTCAACTATGCCTCTCTGGATGAACATCTCTCAGGAATCAACAGACAATAAGGGTTAGCATACCTCTCCCCTAAACATTTTTGTGGTTGTATCTTCACTAAAATGCAAAAAAACCCAACCTTGTTGTTATATTTCGACAACTAGAAACATGATGGTGGCAGTGGAGGTATTGGTGGCGGTGAATGATGATGGTGATGGAGGTGGTAACAACAGTAGCAGTGGTGGTGATGATGACGATGGTGATGATGGTGGTGGTGGTTGTGGTGGTGGTGGTTATGGTAGTGATCATGATAGTGGTGACAGTAGTGTCGGCTGTGGTCATCGTAACTTTGTTGTTGCTGATGGTAGGGTTGATCTGGTTCAGTGAAAATCCATGAAACCCAGGCTGTTATATGTATTTCTTTTATAGCTTCCAAAAGATGCAATGTCAAAGATGAGGATAACAGGAAAAAAATTCATGATCCTGGGTGGGGGAAGCAATATGCTATATATGCTGTTGTTGTTGCTGTTATTGTTGTTGTTGTTCTTCTTCTTCTCCTGCTCCTCCTCATACTACTACTACTACTATTACTATTACTACATTGTCGTCATTGTCATTGTCATCATGATCATGATGATCATCATTGTCATTGATGTCATCATCGTCATCATCATCATCGTCGTCATCGTTGTCGCTGTTGTCATCCAAAACCACCACCACCACCACTACCACCACCATCACGACTACTACAAGTAACTGCTATAGATAGGTGTTCAAATCTCTCTGGAAATATTTCTTCATAACAGTAAGGTCTTCTGCTCTTTCTGACACCATTATCTCATATACTTGATTGAAATGGTTCCATTAGAATGGTTCAATGGCCTCGGTTTGTTTGTAGGGAGAGTTACAGTCAACTGAATCAACCCTTAATATGTTAATAGTTACTTATTATTTAGTTTTATAAGTATTATCAGAGCAGAAATAAATTGTGAAATAAAATCCATATATTTTTGTTTTGCTAACACTTTTGTCAACCTGTTGGCCTCTTTTATAAAGCTAATATTATCTACAAGAATACTGAAAATTATATATAGATATAAAAAATAATAATAGAGTCTTTTATTACTGACTTTTCATTCTCTTGTAGATGTTATATTCTTATGAAGACCTCAATTAGTTGGACTTTTCATAACGTTGACTATAAAAGTGAGTCTAGAAAGCGAAATTAATAAAATAAAACCAGCGGTGATCAATGATAACTTTTGAAATAGGTTAATAGATAAAATTTATCTAAATGTAATATACAATGGAAAATATTCTACAATAGGAACAGTGTAGACTGCAACATAAATACAATAATGAAATTACAATATTAAATATATATATATATCTATATCTATCTATCTATCTATCTATCTCTCTCTCTCTCTCTCTCTCTCTCTCTCTCTTTATATAT
>NC_068992.1:45257713-45266136 GCF_001194135.2 Octopus bimaculoides
TGTGTGTGTGTGTGTGTGTGTGTGTTTGTATGTATGTATATATATATATATAATCTATATATTTATGTACATGTATATGTATGTATGTATGTATATAAATGCATATATAAGTATATAGAAAAATGTTAAATACTGTTAAGTATGAGAATACATACTGAAAAGCAGATGAAAGAATAATTACAAAGATTGGCAAACATAATGCTGACATAAACGACTGCAGTGTTGGTCAAATAACCTAATGATCAAACAGTTGTTTGACTCTATCTCATTGGCCATCAGTGATTGTTTTTGCTGGCTCAGTCGAACTGGTTGTTAATCAGGTAGTGAACAGTTACTTCTTGGTGTATACAATTGTTGTTTGTTGTTGTTGGCACTCCGTTGGTAAGATGTCGAGGTTTCCAGTTGATCCGATCAACAGAACAGCCTGCTCGTGAAATTAACGTGCAAGTGGCTGAGCACTCCACAGACATATGTACCCTTAATGTAGTTCTCGGGGATATTTAACGTGACACAGAGTGACAAGGCTGACCCTTTGAATTACAGGAACAACAGAAACAGAATGTAAGAGTGAAAGAAAGTTGTGGTGAAAGAGTACAGCAGGGTTCACCACCATCCCCTACTGGAGCCTCGTGGAGCTTTAGGTGTTTTCACTCAATAAACAATCACAATGCCCAGTCTGGGAATCGAAACCGTGATCCTATGATCACGAGTCCGCTGCCCTAACCACTGAGCCATTGTGTCTCCACTGGTGTATACAACTCTATTGGAGTAGAACTAATGAGTGCAAGGCTAGGCTGATCTGCAATCCTTGCCTCCATTTTGATCCATCTATGACTATATAGCATGGGCTGGGGAGGAGGTGTCTAGAGTGGAGTCTATCAGGATGAATACTGGTGTGGTTTCCTGTTGCCTTCCCTTGGCAGGTGAGATTTGAACTTAGAATGTGGAGCTACAAGATGTACCATAAACTATTTCTAGTCATGCATCAATGGTTCTGCCACTTTTCTACCCACAGAACAACATGAAACAAAGCGTTTTGCTCAAGATCACAATTTGCTGCCCAGTCCAAAAATCGAATCCATGATCTAGATATCATGAGAGAAACATCCTGACTATTAGGCCACATGTCTTCACACACACACATGCATGCAGACACACACACACACACACACACATGCATGCAGATACACCCACCCACACATGCACGCACACACACACACACACACACCCACACATGCACGCACACACACACCCACACACATGCACGCACGCACGCACGCACGCACACACACACATACTGATACAGACACAGACACACTAACACAGGCACACACATATACTAAGTGTGTGTGTGTGTGTATTAAGTCATGTGGCCTAGTGGCACAAACACAGACACTGACACACGCACACACACACATACAGACACACACACACACACACACACACACACACACACACACACACACACACACACACACACACACACACACCACACCACACATCCATAAACAAATAGATAGATAGATAGACAGATAGAGAGAGATTAAATAAGAAAGAGAGACAGAAAAAGACACACAGACAGACAAGAGGCATCAATAAAAGGGAGAAAGAGAGAGGAATAAGGAAAGGGAGATGTTATGAGAATATTCCAAGATATTTTGTGTGTATTTGGATTGGGACGGCAATATATTATTGCCGTTTATATTTAGAAAGTGCAGGATTTTATATTTTATCTTCTGAAATAAATCAATTTTGTTTTGCAGACATTCTGGGATATTTTATTGGAGTTTGTCCAATTAATAGGATTCTTGAGGTCGTTGTTGATGTTTAGACTCCAATAACTGTCTACTGACTGTTTTAAGTGGATTGATCTGAGTTCCAAACAGTTGGTGTAATGTGAGTTTCATCTTGTTAGTCTTGTGTATCAGTGTATTAATTATTGTTGTTGATTCTGTACTGGCTGTTATTGATCTTGTATTTTAGGATGTTGCTGTGGTGGTTGCTGGTGATGTTTTTAAGACACCCTAGTCAAATTTGCAAGAACATTATCGTAGTCCAGAAATAGCTTTTGGGTGTGACCTTCTGGTGAGATCCATAAGGTCAATTGAAGCATGTTCGTCTGGATATAGTCTGATTTTGGAGCACTTCATGTTATGAAAGTAATACTGGTTTCAAATTTTGGCACAGGGTCAGCAAGTCTGGTGGAAAGTGTTAAATTGGTTACATTGAGCCCAGTACACTACTGGTACTTATTTTATTATTGACTCCAAAAGGATGAAAGGCAAAGTCAACCTCAGCAGAATTCTGTCTCTCAGAATGTGAAGATGGTCAGAATGCCACTAAGCATTTCGTCAGGCATACTCTTTTACTCTTTTACTTATTTCAGTCATTTGACTGTGGCCATGCTGGAGCACCGCCTTTAGTCGAGCAAATCCACCCCAGGACTTATTCTTTGTAAGCCTAGTACTTATTCTATCGGTCTCTTTTTGCCGAACCGCTAAGTTACGGGGACGCAAACACACCAGCATCGGTTGTCAAGCGATGTTGGAGGGACAAACACAGACACCCAAACACACACACATATATATATATACATATGCATATATACGACGGTCTTCTTTCAGTTTCCGTCTACCAAATCCACTCACAAGGCTTTGGTTGGCCCGAGGCTATAGTAGAAGACACTTGCCCAAGGTGCCATGCAGTGGGACTGAACCCGGAACCATGTGGTTCTTAAGCAAGCTACTTACCACACAGCCTCTCCTACGCCAAGGCATGCTAATGTCTCAGCCAGCTCATGCTTATGATTCAGCCAACTGCCTTAGTTGAAATAAAAATATTGGTTTCAAGTTTTGACACAAGGTCAGCAAGCTTAGTGGAAGGGGTTAAGTCGATTGCATCACCCCCAGTATTCAACTGGTACTTATTTTATCAACCCTGAAAAGACGAGAGGCAAAGTCGACTTTGGTGTAATTTGAACTCAGAATGTAAAGACAGACAAAATACTGTTGAGCATTTTGCCCAGTGCCCTAACAATTCTGCCTAGTCGCTACTCTTCAGTATGAAGATAATATATTAGCTCTGTTGTTGATGTTGATTAGAGAGGAATGAATAGATACGAGATCATGGTTTAGCAAGGATAATGTTGAATGTAGTGTCATAGAGTGGTTTGTTGTATGGGTGCAGTATGGTAGGGTGTCTGTGTTGAATAGGTTGTAGTGTCGTAGTGTAAATGTTTAGCGTGGCTATGGTGTGTGAAATATAGTGTGATAGTGTTGGGTGTAGCGTGGTAGCATGAATGGGTAGGCAGGCTGTAGTGTGGGTTCTAGTTTGCAGTAAGACGTGTGGTGGGGTATTGTAATTGTAGTTTTGAAGGTGTTGTGTGGTAGCATGACGTTGTTGTGTTGTGTGTAGCATTGCAATGTTGTATGGTTGTGTAATATGATTGTCTGTGAATAGTTTGTGCTACGGTTTATTTCTATGAAAATTTAAAAAAAGACAAAACCACCATAAGAACACAAGGGTCTTCTGAGGGGAAAAACTCTCAGGGATTTGATTATCTCCCTTATATGATATTGTGATATGTGGTGAGGTGAGTAAACGTATGTATTAGTGTGCGTATGTGTGTGTATGTGTATGTGTGTGTGTGTGCGTGTGTGAGTGTGCGTGCGTGCGTGAGTGCAGAGGTATATTTGTATGAAAATGGCTGTATAAGAGTTTTTTTTATAACTGTTTAAAGAATTGCTCACTGGAAGAGAGAGAGAGGGGGGGGGAGAAAGGATGAGTTAGGGAGAAACTGAACGAGAACGTAGGAAAGAGGGGGATGGGGAGAGTGATTTCTGAGTAAAACATTCAATTTAATATTCTGTTTCATCCAAGTTGCTGTGATCATAAATTGCTCTTGATATCAATCAGAAGGTGATCAATCAGACTAAATACATTGAACACTAATTTCATTTCGGTCTTTCATTGTGTAGTTTCAAATTCTGTTATTTTCCACATTCCGTTTACCAACGGTCTATAAATACGGTACCAGTGATATATTAAGGACATTTATAATCTTCCCCTACACAAGAAGTGACATGGTGTCTTGACGAAACACGAAAATCAATAAATTATTTTGATTTCATTGGTGGGCGCCACGCAAGAAATCCACATATACAAGGAGTAAGACAATGTGGCATTCATGCCGTTCTCCGAGCTTTAGATAAGTAGAATAAGATGAACTAACAACAATTAATAATCAGAACTTGTCCATAGATTCTAATTTAAGGAACTACTAAGAGTTTAGTGATTTCTGTACAGTAGGCAAGGGTTGCTCGTGTAAACACCCCAAAACCACAGTTATCCCAAACACTAGGTCAAGAGATTTCTCTCTATTCTCATCCCTCAACGAACAGGCGCATGCTTAGTAGGCAGATCAACACTGCCTGTCCTTCCCGGCCAAAGGAAGGTGGTGAAACGATCTTCACAATAGACTCAGCTGATAGCTGGATCAGTCCTGTTACCCCAATACTTCATCTCACTTGCCAAGTGTCACAGCAAGCCATCGAGGTTGACATTGAAATCCATCCTGTGTTCCGGCCTGACATTCTTCCTGAAGTGATGCTGGAAAGCCGTACGCATCTGCTTAGGATTGAATAACATGCGCCCATTATGGTTTACCAAAGGCCGAATCGTGGAATCCTTGTCTCGTTATGTTTCTGACACACGGGCTCATCGAACGACATTCGTTCCCTCTTGTTTAAGATCTCGTGCGATAGTTCTGACAATGCACTCATCGTGCTTCACGTTAAAGAACTGGAATATTTCGAGGTTCAGTCACACCATAAGTACTTCTGCTGTGATACATTTTCTAAGCGTCGCTTCTAAGTTCGGAATCTCCGTCTCTTCTGTCTTTTTTTTTTACCTCTGTCAGAACTTCCTTACTAAACCTCTTCCACTCTTATTTCCCTTTTCAGGGTGAATCACCATTTGTTGCTGATGATTGTCTCCATCAATATCAGCTTAACTAATTTGCATATCTGGTTTCTGCAAACTTTGTCGGCAATTTCACGTCAAGCGTGCGGTATTTTCCTCTCTAGCTACGTTTGTTTTGATGCTCCAGATAAGTTTGAGCCACACTTCTATTTGCTGCCGTGTCACTTGTTTTATTTTCCGTTTTTTTTTTAAAATCCTGTCATTTTAGAAGTTACAGTTTTCAGATTGACTTCCTGTTAGAGGGATTCAGAAATGCTTAATTTGACGTTTAGGCTCGATCACGTTGGGGAGTTTTTAGAATTTGTTTTTAAGTGTTGGGGCGCAAATTTAATTACTTCCTCCTGTTGCACGATGTTTGCAAATCCAGGAACTTTAGATTTGTTAATTGTAGTGTCTTGATTTTTTGTTATGTTGGGGTTAATGGTGGTGGTGGTGGAAGTGAAAGGTTTTGGTGTTTTGATTTGGTAACTTGCTTTTTCTTCATTCTGTTTTCACGCTCTTTCTTGATGTTTCGGTCGTCACTGATAATGGCAGTGGTGGTAGTGTTAGTATTGCTTTAACAAATCTTTTCATTTGTGTTGCTTTCATTGCTTTTTCTGCTGATATTACTATAGTTTATCCCCAGATAAGCGCAGATGTTCTGTTAGAACAAACTATACTGAGATAGTTACCATGGTAGAAATTCTCATATTAGCTTTTGGTATCACATGCACTCTAGTTTGTATCGCTAGCAGGGACACAAATCCCTGACAACTCCAGCATTAGAGATGGCAGTGATTTATCTCCCTGCTTTTGTGATATAAACAAGAGTGCATTTTGCATCAAAAGCCAATATGAGAATTTCTCTCATGGTAACCATAGCAGTAAAGTTTGTTCTAACAGAGCATTCACGCTTCAGTGGGGATGAATATTACTTCGCGGTATTGATACTGCCTCTGTCGCTAATAAGTATTGCTATTGTTGTTCATACATTCTCTGTTAAAAGGTAGTAGTGGGAAATTATTATTACATTAGCTGTTAGAACACCTAAATGCTTCCTGGCTTTGCGAAGCCACAGTTCTTTTTTTTAAAATTTAGGTATATAACTTCGGTATCAATAAGTTTCAAAAGCCGTCCCAAAAGGGCAAAAATCTCACAAAGCCAACGTGTCTTAGAGGACGCTGGTTGTCTTAATAACAAAATGGTAGAAAAAAAATTACTTTTTTCACAACAACAATATTCAGTAACAACTTCCGAGTTTCTAAACGACGTCTTTCTCCAACAAACATAACAACAACAACAACGACGACAATGGTTTAGACACTTTGGACAGGATACAATCCATATAATGGACATAATTATACCTTACCACAAAACACAGAATGTTATATATAAGTGAATATCAAATGATAGAGAGCTACAGTCTTGCTGGAAACAGGGTCTTTAGTATCATTTGTGCAATATTTTAAAGAAATCTTTGCTATGAAAGATATCAATTATTTCAATCATAGAGTTAGGTAGGAAGAAGTGAAAGGATTTAAATTCAGGTCGCAACTGTGTCGCAACCACATCATTCTGTGTCTTTAGTTCAATGTAAAGCAGCGGTAGGTTGGATCCCGTAGGAAGCCATGCTTTTGGCTCCTTTATTTCCTTCGTTTAGGCACAATACCAAGTGCATATTACCTGAGTATATAACTGGTATTTATGTTATTAAACCCACAGGGAGATACTGGTTACGTCATAAAGTAACCAGCAACATTTAGGATCAAAACACCCTGGAATCACATTATGTAAAGAATTAGGTTTGTAGTATAAGGGATTGGTTACCCTCTTTAAATGTCCACCGAGACATTTGAATGCGTAAATCAGGTACCCGGTTGTTGAAGAAATTCCAATACAGGATTGAAACTAATCTAGCTGAAACCTTTTATTGTGTTTATGATATTGTATTTATAAATAAGGTGTTTACACCCGTTTATACATATTGTTTTGGCTAAAACCTATAGATACATTGTGTTATACAATATAGCATACCTGCATACTTTCATTTATGTATGTATGTATGTATGCGTGAATGTGTGTGCTGTGACATATGTAAAAAACATATACATACACACACATATATATAGTGAAAGAGTGTGTGAGAGAGAAAGAAAAAGAGAGAGAGCGGAGGGGCAAGAAAGAGAAAGGAGAAAAGGAGAGGAGAAGAGGGGTATGAGGACTTGTTGCAGAAAAAACAGTAGAAATTAGCTTGAGGTGTTACCTTATTTTAAACCCCACTTATGGTGTAGAATATTGGTTTTCCTGTCCATAACAACATCATAGAAAGTCAACGTCTCCCAATAAGGATTGAAAGAAAAATAACAGGAAAAAGAATCATTGACATCGCACAGAAAAAAAAAAGAAAAAACACTGTTAGCCCGGGGCTTTGTAAAGTGAAGTAGGTTGTGATATATTTAAAGTATATGTATGTATATATATATATATATATATATATATATATATATATATATATATATATTCATACATACATATGTGCATTCATACATACACATATGTGTATATACACACACACATATACATCCTCTTTCTCTATCTTCATATACATACACTCATGTAGATATGTGTTTTCTCTTTCATTCTCTCTCTTTCTGTGTGTGTGTGTGTGTGCGTGTTTGTGCGTGTATGTATTATGTGTTTGAGTGTGTGTGTGTGTGTGTGTGTGTTTATATACCTGTTCATATACTCCTGTCGAACAGGTAATAACATCAGGTACAAGTAATAATATACGACATAGCGGACTGCACAGTAGTACAGCAGTAAAACTTTCGACTGTCTCTAACAAACCAGTGTGGCAGTTTCAAACGTTAATTGAAGCTGTTTTAAAATTTCTATGTTACCGCTCGCCTGTTATTGTAAATGCTGTTGAGCGTCTCTAAAACACCACAATAGATCTAAATGTATATGTTAACCAAGAAGAAGAAGACAGTAATAGAATTTACTTTTAACACTGATTTAGTTTACTGAGGAGAACATAGTATTTTGTGATTCACGCCCTGACTTTGGATTTATAGTGTTCATGAAATAGTGTGTGTTTGATGCAGGCTAAAATTTTCACTTCATTTAAGAGGTATTTCTTATTACTAAGTACGAACAGATACATTTATAGAGAGAATGAATGGGAATATATTGCCTTTAATTCGATAGTATTCTTTTATACTTTTTCTTCTACTTGTTTCAGTCTTTTGACTGCGGCCGTGCTGGAGCACCGCAGGACCTATTTTTTTTTTAAAGCCTAGTACTTATTCTAACGGTCTGTTTTGCAGAACAGCTAAGCCATGGGGACATAAACACACCCCAATACCGATTGTCAAGCGGTGATTGGGGGTGGGGGATGACAAACACAGACACAGTAACACACACACATATCTATATGTATGTATGTATGCATATATATATATATA
>NC_068992.1:45266290-45270374 GCF_001194135.2 Octopus bimaculoides
GAGTTCGTATATGTGGAGAGGATGGGATCCGTCAAATTAACTTAACACTCCACCCACGTGTGTACCCGTCCCCCACAGAGTTTCTAACACAAAAGTCCCTCTACAATAGTCGCGAACGGTAGAAAAGATGGTTTACGATACGGTTACAAAGGATGATTTGGTTACTTTAGGTAACTAAGTACATGTCCCTTTTTCTTTTCGTGTGGAGAGGGTCAGCACCTCTTTAACACGTCTTGTAGCAATGTGACTGCTTTAGTTGTCCCTCCACACCTCTTAGACCTAAACAACATTTTGTAGAAGGGGCATAGTTGATATTTTGAAGCTAATATCATTGGAATGGATGCTTTGAAGGCATTAGAGTTGATTTGTAATGAAATGTAACATAATGCCAAGAGACGTACTTCACTATCCTCTAAGTCATTCTATTGACACCCGCCAAACAATGTTATATAGAATTATATATGAACACCACACAATACCATATTGCGATGAATTTAAATTTTCATTCTCATGTAAATGTATGTCAACATCAATAATAAGGAAAGAAAAGAACTCAACACCTTAGACGGAGTGAATATTAATGTCTTGATATTATACTTCTATCTTACAGCTTGCCCTTACCTGCGGACAAGAAACTTCAAGTAACAAAATGCTGTATGCTCGAGATGTAACATATGCACATAAATACATACATAACATACATACATTACATGTACACATACATGCATACATACATACATACATACATACATACATACATACATACATACATACATACATACGTACAAACACATATACATACACATATATACATAATATCATGTTTGATAAACAACATCCAAAGCACAGGCATTCCTTACAAACACGTAGAATAATATAATTGTCATTATAAAACAAAACACCAAATGGGCCATCGAACAGCTCAAGTTCCACATTCACACAGGTTGTATTTCTTCACATAGATGTTTAGAGATATTGAATATCTATCTATGTGTCTATCTATCTATCAACTTCGCCGATATATATATATATATATGTATCCTGTGATGGATCGCCGTCCCGTCGAAGGGGTAATATAAACGCTACAGAATCTGAGAAACTGGACTTACAAACATAAAGCTCGGATAGGACCTTAGATCCTGTTTGGTGTGTACATATATGTACGCACACGCGCATGCGCACACACACACGTACACACACACACACGTACACACACAAATGCACACGCACATTTTTATGCACACTTACTTCATTTCATGTAAATAATTCTTATAGCTCTTATAGTTAAAATGCATTATTCCCTCTTTACTGTCTCAGGTGTTGAAATTTGGAGATGTTAGGAAAAACACTTTTGCTGAGAATCAAGAAAGAGCCAACATGTTGGATAAAGAGATATCCATACACGATCAATTGGAGAGGAGGGGCATAATGGTGAAGGTGGAAAAGAGTGGAGAATTTTTTGAAGAAAATATAAGGTTGAGAAAATAGAATAAAGCTGGAGAAAATCCCATGTAAGACAATTTCCCAGATCCGTAACAAGTACTTTTCACACTGTTTGAATTTCTTGAAAGTCCTGATGTGTGTTTTTTACTCTAAAGGTTTTGGGGATTTTTCTTTTCTCTGCATTTACTGTCATTTTTGTAAGGCTTTTGATATTTTGATGATATTTAGTTTAAAGATGTACTTTTCTTTTAATTGCTTGTTGTAGTCTGTTAATTTTGGGGTCGCTTTTATATATACCTAAACGAGTATGTATGGTTATAAAATCTTGGCTTAAATTTCTCTTGTCATGCGTTTGCGAGGTTTATGTAATAAATCTAGGCTGAGTTCAAGAGAGGTGAATTCTACCCCATAAATTATAGTGCTGCAGATTATATTCAGTAATCATGTGTATGTTTTCTTGCATATCCTTGTTTATTTCTCACCATTCCTACGTACCTACCTACCTACCTATTTATGTATCAAACTACCTACTTATCCATTTATATATCTACCTACCAATATATTATATAGCTACCTATCTAATTACCTGTCAATCAGACTGTTATTCATGTTCATGTTCCTACAGGTGGAGCTTGTGCAAACAATGCAAATAACAGAAATAGTACAGATGATGGTTTTAGTGCATCAAATGGCAGGTTACTTTCAGGAGTTGCATCTGTTAGCCTATGAGCCTATGAGCTCCTCCCACTACCACCAAATCGTCTGCGTCCATATATAGGCGAATTTATACTAGTTGTTTTCATATTAATTTACTTATAACAATCACTATGAAATAACTATGAGTTTTACCTTACATTATCAATCTTACATTATCATTGCGCATATTCATGATGTCTAAAATGTTTAATGATTTTTTAAACCCAAATGGTGCAGAAACAGCTCTAACCAAAGACTTAGCTATTTTATACTCCGTGACTGAAGGAAACTTCATGGATTTCCCCACAAGATTGGATTTCTCGTAGATTCACTCACAAAACATTGGCTGGTAGAAGACACCACTCAGTTGCCTCGACGTGGGATTGAACGCAAAACTATATGCCTATAAATGACACACAGCCATATCAGTGCGCGCGCACACAGACAGACAGACAGACACACACACACACACATACACACTCTCTTTCTCTCACTCTCTCTCTCTCTCTCTCTAAAGAAGTAATACGTGTGATAAACTATATTTGTGCAGTAGCGGCGTTCGTGCATTGGTCTACCTGAGTGCCTCTACTGCTTCAGGTAAATCTGCGAAGAATAAAAGCGATAAAACATTAAGAGGTAAATAAAATGGTAAGAGAAACGGCATTGTTCCTAAAAAGTTGCAATGACAGAAATAAAAACGAAATAACAATGTGGGAGTTAGGTGATTCCATTTGGGAAGAACTGAAGACATTATTGGAACTATTAATTTATAGAATTAGTGGTACATAAAATACCAGGTTTTGGGATTTTATTGAAGACTTACAGCTAGGACAAGAGAAGACTATATAGAATATGGTTCGAAGACTAAAATATAAATTTACACACACACACGCACACACACACACACGCACACACACACACACGCACACACACACACACACACTCCTTGTCTTTTTTGACACACTCTCAGTCAAGTATCCCTACATACACTTATGCACATCACACACAAACACAAACACATAAAAATACATAGACACTTATGTACACATATCGCTATACATATATACGCACACCCCCACACGAACATGTCTGTCTGTTTGCCTGTCTGTCTGTCTGTCTGTCTGTCTGTCTGTCTGTCTGTATGTATGTATGTATCTATCTATCTATCTATCTATCTATCTATCTATCTATCTATCTATCTATCTATCTATATATGTGCGTATCTGCATGCATACATACATACATACATACATATATACAAACATATATAATATGAATGTGTATATGTATGTATGTATGTATGTATGTATGTATGTATGTATGGATGTATTTTTTTCTCTTTCTTTCTCTATAGGTGTGTGTCTGTGTTTTGTGAATACACGCGCACACATGTGTGTGTGTATATATACACTGAGAAATAGATAAGACAAAATGAGAGAACCAGAGTTAGTGAGAGAGTGTATGCGTGTGTGTGTGTGTGTGTGTGTGTGTGTGTGTGTGTGTGTGTGTGTGTGTGTGTGTGTGTGTGTGTGTGTGTGTGTGTGTGTGTGTGCGTGCGCGTAGACTGCAATGAATTGCGGTCGGTAGCAAAGTGGCTAATGTTTTATTAGTGTACCATCGCGTGTTGCTGCTACACAACACAACAGACACGTAAAATAAACCAAATTACAAATGTCCATTGAATATTGGTAGATAGAACTAAAATAAACCATGGCACGCGCACGCGCGCACACAGACACACTCGCGCATACTTGCACTTTATACGAATGTACTCACAGACATATAACATACATATACTTACACACATAGATATGCATACATATATATATGCTATGTGTGTATGCGTGTGTGAGCGCATGAGTGTTTATGTATGTGTATATGTATGTGTATATATGTGTGTGTGTGTGTATATATATATATATATATATACACACATATATATATA
>NC_068992.1:45270384-45277534 GCF_001194135.2 Octopus bimaculoides
ATATATATATATATATATATATATATATATATATATATATATATATATATATATATACGCATATAAATACAGAGCAAAGTATATATGAATATATACACACAGGCATATGCACGCACATATTTATATAGGTATATATTTAAATTCACATATATATGTATATGCATGTATTCATGCTTACATAGATATACATACATACATCTATATATGTGAGAACTTACATGTACACATGAATGTGTTTCTCTGTAAAGACAATTGTAAGAATGGATTTACATTCATTGAATGAATGTATATGTATGTATACACATACATATATATTCATATACACTAGAGTATACATAGACAAACACATACACAGATCAACACAAATACAAACACACACATTAAATGTGGTGTACATTTATTCGTACAAATGTACATATACGAATACGTTCATCTCTACAATATACAAGACTGTGTGTGCGTGTGTGTGTCTGTGTATGTGTGTATGTCAATGAGTGTGTGTGAGTATGTGTAGTCCCAGTTGTGGTTGTGTGGATAAAAAGTTCGTTTCGCAATAATAGGGTTTCGCGCTCGATCTCTCTTTTGCACAACGCCTATTGTGGATCCGGATCGAGAAATGAGGGAAATTTTGAGTGAATTTGATAAACGGAAATATGGAAGATCGTTGTATGTAAATGTATGTGAGAGAAAGAGATTGAAATGTATGCGCGCTCACACAACACGCGCGCGCACACACACACACACACATATATACAGGTGCAGGCGTGGCCGTGTGATAAAAACCTTGCTTCCCAACCATGTGGTTCCGAGTCCATTCCCACTGCATGGCATCTCGGACAAGTGTCTTCTGCTATAGACCTGTGAGTGGATTTGGTAGACGGAAACTGAAAGAAGCCCATCGTGTATTGATATATATATATATATATATATATATATATGGGAGAATTTACGAAAGAAACAACAACAGACGAGGACAGGTGGTGTAAACAATAAAAGGGTGTATTTGTTTAACGCTCCGGAAAACAGAAACTCTTTAACGTTTCGAGCTACGCTCTTCAACAGAAAGAATACGGATTAGCAATCTGATACGTTAGTGTCAGCACCCCACAAACATCTGACCAAATAATGTTCCACTGTTGTATATTGGTTCATACATATGACTAGCATGTTATACAATTACAACAGTTAATTCTCTGCTCAATAAGAGAATAACGTATAATACAATATAACAGTTACTTATTTGCACAATACGATGACAGTACCCTTGGTTATAATTTTAAGCACATCAAATTTTTTTTTTTTTTTTGGCTCCCCAGGTAATTAATATTCATAGCCAACCGATATTGAAATAATATCCGTCTACGTTTCATTATCATTGTCTCCCTATCTCCTTCAGTCGCTCTTTGTTCTTTTGTCTCTCTCACTCATATCTTCTGTCGTGTGACTCGGATACATTTAATTTCACCTGGTTCTGCCCTTCTTCTCTGATTGCTTACCGCTTTCTCTCTCTCTCCCTCCTTCTCGCTCTTCTTTCACTTTCTCTTTGAACTACCCATTCCCTTTGTCTTTTCCTTTACCTTATCTCTCCTTCTCTCACTCTTTCTCCCTCTTACCAATCCTCACTTTTCACTTGCATTCTCAAAATGACCCATTTCTCTCCTACTTTAATCTCTCTCCTGTCTCTTTCTCTCTTTCCCCTTACTTCAAATCTCTTACATTATTCTCTCTTTCTTTCTCCTCGTCTCTCTTGTCCCTTTAATTTTTTCCAGCTCTTTTCAGTTCCCCCTCCCCCTCTCTCTTTAATTCCTTTACCCATATTCCACTATCTTTTACTATCGATCTCCACCCCTACTATCTCCCCATCTTCAAGAGAAACCTTAAAACCGTTGCCTTTCACTGTTAAAGTACTAAACACAAATTGAAAATATAAAACTAAATTTTAACTAGATTGCTAAACTACGGTCTATAATTAGCCAAAAATGAATTAAAGGCTTGCACCAGCAGCGCCAGCAACAATTGCAGCAGCAACAGCATTAAAAACTGGGTACATTTGCCTGTTACAGAATTCTTTTGCTGGAATCATTAGCGCTGGAGTCTAATGGTTTACAAATTAACATTAATCTTGTGGATTCTAAATGTGCCTTTTCTTTCTACATCATTACTTGTATTCCATAACTTTGACTTTCATCAAACACATTGCTATTAATACTGTGTAAAGCAATATTAACATTATTCCCAGCGCTCTCGAATTTAGTTTCCATTGGAAAGAGGCTAGTTAGTGGGGGGAAAACAAGACACTTGCAGACATTTTATTTGTAATTAGCAGTGATAAAAGTAGCCAAGTATAAATGAAGGAAGTTCAAGTTTAAATTGATGTTTGGAAGCGTCCAATCCTAATCTATCGCTCCCAATCCTGCCATGTTCAAATTCTTTAAATGAAGTCGTTAACAGTTGTTGTTGTTGCTGCTGCTGTTGTTGTTGTTGTTCACTGAAATATTGCCACTAACAACCGATATATTTCTATTTTTTCACATACACAGACATGTTGTCGCTCCTGACACATATCTATTGAGATGGTGGCAATGGTGATGAAGATGCTGATAGCAATGGTGATTATGATGATGATGTTGATGGCTATGACGATGTTTATGGTCATGGTGATAATGGTGATGATAAATATGATGATAATGATGATGATGATAATGATGATGATGATAATGATGATGATGATGATGGTAGCGCTAGTGGTGATGGAGGTTATGATAAGGATAAAGACTGTGATGGTGGTGGTGGCGATGGAAACGAGGATGATGTGAGAATGGCAGGTGTTATGATGATGATCGTGATGGTGCTGATGATGATGGTGACAACGACGACGACGATGATGATGATTATGGTGACGGTGGTGGTGGTGGTCATGGTGGAGACAATGATGATAATGATTGTGAATATGCATGGGAATAAGGAAGAGCGTAGACTATTGTAAAGGAGGTGGGGGCCGTTGTGGGAGTGGTGGAGGTATTAGTTACTGCAACTGTGGAATGTTGGAGATCGAAACTTGACATCCTGGATGTACCTGTGTTATGATCGAATACGTACAGGAGTTCAGATTTTAAGATCACATACCTACAGATGTATAGATGTTATGATCGAAATATGATAAGATATAGATGTTAAGAGGATAAGATTACACACTTACAAGACAATAGTTGTTAAGATCGCTTGCCTACAAATATTAAGATCTTACGTAAACGCACTTACAGTTAGCACGCGGGGCGAAATGCTTAGCGGTATTTCGTCTGCCGTTACGTTCTGAGTTCAAATTTCGCTGAGGTTGACTTTGCCTTTCATCCTTTCGGGGTCGATTAAATAAGTATCAGTTACGCACTGGGGTCGATGTAATCGACTTAATCCCTTTGTCTGTCCTTGTTTGTCTCGTCTGTGTTTAACCCCTTGTGGACAATAAAGAAATGAATATGTTAAGATCGCGAACCAACAGATGCATAGGTGTAATGATTACACACCACCAGATGTTAAGCTCACTCGTCTACAAATCTATAAAGATTAACATCACACACCTGAGGAGATGTTGTGATCAGAGAGAGAGAGAAAGAGAGAGAGAGAGAGAGACAGAGAGAGAGAAAGAGAGAGAGAGAGAGAGAGAGAGAGAGAGAGAGAGAGAGAGAGAGAGAGAGAGAGAGAGAGAGAGAGAGAGAGAGAGCGAGAGAGAGAGAGAGAGTGGTGGTGGTAGTGGAGAGAGAATCAGCGGGAACAATATAACTGCCATATTAAAACAATAGAAATCAGAATATGGTTGTGTTGTTCTGTTCAGGAATGAAAGGAATTGGTGGGAGTGACTTGGTAATTAGAGGAACAGCAAAGAGGAAGAGGTAGAGGAAGAGAAAGAAGACAATACAAAAAAGAATAAGGTAGTGTGTGTGTGTGTTTCGTATTTGTATTTGTATGTGTATGTTTGTGACCGTGAGTTGGTGTATGTGTGTGCTGGTCTAATTGTACCAGCATGTATGTTTTTAGCGTGCATTCGTGCTTTTTTCTTTTTGCTGTGTGTATGAGGGAAGAGCGTGTTTTTCCGTGTGTTTATACTTGTGTGTGACTGTGTGTATGAAATAATGGGAATGTGCATCAGTGCGTTTGAAAGGGTGTCTTTGTGGTTGGGTGAATGCGTGAGTATGATGGTGTGTTTTGTGGGCTTTCTTGGATGTGTACATGTGTGATGTGTGTGTTTGTGACTATGTATACGGATGTATAGTTGTAATTGTGCGTGTGTGTGTGTGTGTGTGTGTGTGTGTGTGTGTGTGTGTGTGTGTGTGTGTGTGTGTGTGTGTGTGTGTGTGTGTGTGTGTGTGTGTGTGTGTGTGTGTGTACGTGTTTGTGTGTTCATTGCAATGAAGCTATCAATTTTGTGAAAATTTCAGAATTATATGTTTGCTTTTAATGACTTCATGGACACAAACAAGCAGAACACATATATACAGATATATTCTCACTCATGCATATGTAAATACATACATACATACATACATGCATGCATACATTCATACATACATATATACATGCATACATACACACACATATTGATGTTATTATTACCAATTGTAATAAAAATAATTTTACATTAATCTGAACAGTTACTCTATACTTTTGTAAATATATATATATATATATATATATATATGCACACATGTATTTAGAGACATTGACAGATACATAAATTTACAAAATACGCACGCACAGAAATACGCGCGCGCGCGGGCGCACACACACACACACACACACACACACACACACACACACACACACACACACACACACACACACTAACTCATTTACAAAATGATTCTAAACTACTTGGTATCTCATTTGAGAATGACCGTCCTCGGAGCAACAATAACAACAACAACAAACATACTTTAAACCCGTCACAAAACGTTTCGAAAATTTTTCATTACAGCCTTAAGGCAGGAGAAAAATCACCTGTATTGAAGTAAAAGATTTTATTAACACACGCGAAACCCACACAACATTGATCCAGGAAGCAGTCCGAGTCTCGAAACCCAACGCACATATTCCAAATTACACTCAGATCAGACGGAGGCATAGCCTATCACAATGGAGATGGCCTCATAACATATAAAAAAATCTGGCAACTTGTACATAAATATTATAAATGACATTCGTAAACTATTTGAAGACCAAGTTAAACAGAAAAAAGATGTACAATAATGTAATAAACACATTTATTTTTCATCTTTCGGTGAATAAAATAATCATCAATCAAGTTCAAGGGCGGGTATAATCGACTAACTCCTTCCCACCAATCTTTTGACGTTTGACTATATTATGAAATTATTTCTCTGACTCACACATTGTCACACATTTTTGAGGACGCCATCTTTTAAATCATCGATACCCATAGTTTACATTAACCCACTTTCTCTCTCTCTCTCCCCCCTCTCTCTCTCTCGCTCTCCCCACTTCTCTCTATCGGACACAAGTCTTTGTGTGTCTGATATAGACACATTCTATTCCAGAATATTCACGGGGGAAGTATGTATCAGAGTTTTTCGATGTGGAGTTTAGAACACCTCTTTACAAGTTCCAATTCAGGGAGATAGGTTGGCAGAATTAGTAGGACGTCAGACAAGAAGCCTTACAGTATGTGGTTCGAACCTTTGCCTCCTCAGTTCAAATTCTGTCTAGTTACCTGTCATTAGCCAGTGTTAGTCACTCTGCCCGCGAGCATGTCGTCTAACTCTCAATTTGACAACGTAGATAGGTAGTTCTACAATCATCAGCGGTGTGCTCAGACTTTCGTCCAATAGAGGATAGATAACGAGTTAATAGAAGCAACATCGGTTGTGGTGTGAGTTCAAATCTTACAAAGGTTAATTTTGATTGACCATCAAATATGGGGCTGTTACAATGACTTAAAGACGTTCTCTAAAAAATTGTGACTTTCTGTTCGATAACGATGACATGTATTATTTTTAGTCCTTTATATTCTGAGTTCAAATTCTACTGATGTCAGTTTTACATTTCATCCTCCCAGGATGGGGGAATAAATTAAAACTATCAGTTGGGCATTTAATCGATCTACTCGGTTACAACTATTTCTTACATTTCGGGCCTTCTGCCACTGTAAGAAATCAATATATTAAATATATCAAAGCGATGAGTCGCACAAACAGTAGTGTGTTCTATTATATATCATGAGGTTTGGAGTATGGGCTCTTTATGCTATAAGTTCAAGCCCTACTAGTTTTAATTTGATCTTTCCGCTATCCAGGGTCAATAAGACTAAGTACCAATCGAGTACTAGGCTTCATTTAATCGATTATCACCTATCTATTGATACTTGTGGTTTTTGTATCAATCTAAGAGATCGATATATTTCAAGAGATCTCCAGGTAGCGGTATTATTTTCCTTGCTGAGGAATCGAGTAAGTGCCAAGTTCAACCGATTCACATGATGCTGCTTTGCCTAACTCTATCTGATATATCTCCAAGACTGGCAGTTATCTTCTAAACAATCTCCAGTATTTTCACTACTCGAAGAAATCAATAAGTTTTCTCACTATAGATTCTGCTTTCGTAAACAAATTCAAACCGTATATGTATCGAGGCATAAATATAAGTATATTCTTGCGAGGAGAAGAACCATACACATATGTACACATTTGCACACGTATATATTTATTTATTGTGTATACAGATATACTCATAAATACACCAACACCTGAAAAGACGAACACATAGACTTACATAAGTATTCGCACTTATAACATCTACATCTACATGAACATAGATTGACACGAATATATATATATATATATATATATATATATTGTTTGTGTGAATAAGGTTTATAGATGCAGAAAGCACTCAATACCCCAGGGTTGGAAGGTTTTATATTTCTTTAATAGATTACATGTTTGCAGATTATATTCAATACAAGTTCAAAAGATTTGACACATTCCGTTTTTGTGAACCGAAACGGAAAATATTCTGTGAGTAACCTATTAAAGAATATACATACATAGCATATGCAGTCGTACTCATACACACGCGCATATGTATGTAATGTGTGTGTATTTGTGTGTATATATATGTGCATATATATATATATATA
>NC_068992.1:45281430-45282157 GCF_001194135.2 Octopus bimaculoides
CGTTCACTATTATTTACATCCGTGCCTTCTATAGTATCTCTATCACTAGCAATTCTATCAGTAAGGATTTTATTCCCACCGTCTCCGCCACCACCATTCCGCACCGGTTGTCTCGGCCCATACATGATATTTTTCCTATTGCCGCCTCCAACATCACCATTACCCCTACTATTGGCGTACCAAGTATTTCCATTATTACGACAACCATTATTATTACCTATACTTTTGTCTCTACCCTTGCCATTTGCCGCGCTATCCCTGCTATTGGCCGTGCTACATTTTGCAAAGCACCCTCTCCTAGGTGTGGTTGTTTCATCTATATCATTCTGGTTACTATTGTCATTGGGGGTGTATTTTATCCCATCCCTATACCCTGCATTTTTTAACGCTACATTGTATCTCTCCTTATGTTTATTGAATATCTCTTCATTTGAGGATAGGTTAGAAATCCTTTTGCTTATATTCAGAAGAAGTGCTTTCTTCATTTGTGGGGGGTGGTTACTAGAACTATTTATATACCTTATATTAGAATTTTCTTTTATATACGGCTCATGTAGTCCGGTATTTAGGTTACAGTTTGCATCTAAGTAATTAATAGAATAGTTTTCATTTTCATTAGTTATGGATAGGCCAAACCTACTAAAGAATTTGTGCAATCGTTTTTTAAGCAATTCGAGGCGTCTATTCGAGATATTTTCAACCAGAAAAAGTGCGTCGTCTCTATATA
>NC_068992.1:45284015-45286898 GCF_001194135.2 Octopus bimaculoides
GTATGTGTATAGTACATACAAAGTATATTGTGTGTACACATGTGATTCAGATGTTTGTACACACATATAACTACACATGTGTGCGTGTGTGTGTGTACATGTGTGTACATGCGTGTGTATGAGCGTGTGAATGTGCGTATGTGGGAATACACACATACACACACACATATATACGCATATTTATACATACACACACTTATACATACATACATACATACATACATACATACATACATACATACGTACTACGTACATAAATACATACATACATATATACATACATGCATACATACATCCATGCATACACATAGACAGACAGACGGAAAGACGCACACATGCATACACTCCTATATATAATTTGGTGTTGATTAATGCAATCCATCTTTCATTTTTGTCTGTGCAGACTTCCGCTATTTTGACGTCATTTCCGTTAAAACCGATCACATAACCACTAGTTCTTCACAGCAACAACATAATTTACAGTTACATTTTTAAAACTCTGTATTGCAATGATTTTATTCAATTCTAAATAACAACTTCAAATTTAGCTTCATGTCTATCCTTATTTATAAACCTCCCTCTCCATTATAATACTTTAGTACATCAACAATCGACGTCTAATTACACAGTTTTTAATTTGTTATTCCAGCAGCTATAGCTTCTAATAGTATATATATTCGTATGTTCACTCGTTCGAGTGAACATATATACGACAAATACTATTTCGAGCTACTTGAAATAACAGTTAAATCTCCATATGCCTAATCCATATTTTCCTAGAATAAAACTTGTAGATGAATGTAACACTCTGTGTGTTGTTGTAAGTATGCTTGTAATTCAGACATCTGCACATATATATAGTACAACAGAAAAACTGCGATGGTTGTTGATGGAATATCTTTGAAAGTAAATTTACTTATAATGATTTTCATAAATATGGTAACTGAATACAGTTCTTGACATATAAAAAAAATGGATAATCGCGTTGTGATTCACAATCAGTACTTACCTCAATGAAACGACAGATAGAACGACGATGTATCTTCTACGGAGTTTGTTTACGTTACACATCTCATAAATAAAGATAATTTATTATATACATAACTCGAGACTTTAATAACAGGCGAAAATCGATTAAGACTGTTCATAAAAAAAAAAATCTATGGAGAAATAGGTAAATTTGACAGGTTCGTGTATCTCCTAAGTACTACTAAGTAGGTTTATATATGTATCCTACCTAGACACTGTGTGGGGTAAATTACCCGTTGACAGGCCTCAGATATTAAATGAACTCAAATACTTATTGCATGCAAATTAGAAAATCCAGTTCTCTGGGGCTATTCATATACATACATACATACACACATGAGCGCGCGCACACACATACACACACACTCACATATGTATATGTAACAAGGGTACAAATTTACAAATTAGTACTGGCAATTGCAAGAAATAAGAGTCAAAACGACTCGAAATAGTCACACAGAGCACTAACCTCATGAACTGACGGAAAACGAGGAAGCGAGCTAAACCACTTTTCATTGTGAGACGAATTTACAAAATGAAGTAAAGAAACATACTCTTATCACATGATTTCGAATTCCAAATCACGTGTTTACTTCATTTTGTGAATTTATCTCACAACGAAAGGTGCTTTAGCTCGCTCCACCGCCCGCTTTTGTCGATATCTGTTCAGATCTAAATACATATTTGTATTTGTAATTTTAAGTGAAATTCACATTTTTTATGTTTATAACTTTGAAGCACTTTTACTTATAAGTATTTTTATCTTCAAGATCCCACCACTTTAACCGGTTGCGTGGAAATCAGTTGAAGTCTCCATGATCCCACTTAAGTGGTTCAATTAGTTCCAGTAAACATTTATGATATTTCATCTGCCTAGCTACAGACGCTAAACCTTATATGAACCCCCGGGAGGATCATATGGGCCCGAGTGAGAACCTCTGTTTTAGAGCAAGAGTTTGGAATATAGAGCGTAGTCTTAAGGGTTGATACGAGTAAGGAAAGAGGCAGGGAAGGAAATAGCGAAGCAGATAAGGATCGCGGTGGCACAGAGGAAAGGTAAAAAGGAAGAGAGGGGCAGAGGGGAAAACGGAAAGGGGGAGAGGGAACGAGAAAGGAGAAAAGGGAAAGAAAAAAAGGAAAGAGAGAAAACAAGAGAAAGAGAGAGAACTGTTTCTAGTAACAGAAATAGTTACTAGAAGCATGGATACTGAGCGCCAAAAATATAGCTGTCTTAAGGTCGTAAGGCTTTAGATGTTCCGGGAAATGTGAAGTTGTGTCTGCGAGTCTGTGAAATCTTCACAAAGAATGTGTTAATTGCAATTTGAAGCTGTAGAAATTCGCAATTGATATTTGAAAAGTTCTTAACGGAAGATAATGCCATTTTCAAATTATCTCTTGCAACCTGCTGATTGGTTTCGATTTATGGTCATGCCATCAAGAGAAAGACGCTAACTTTGGAATTATGCCAGAGGCCAAATTCGAAGAAATCTTCTAATGTGACTAAAGCACCAAATGTAGGCTTCTGGTAAATAATATACAAAAACTAAAAAGAAAATGAGAAAACAACGGTGTTGCATGTGTGTGTGTGTGTATATATGTGTATATGTATACACACACATATACATATATATACATACACATAATGCATATATACATAGATACATACATACATACATACATACACACATACAAACATATATGCATATAAATATATGTATATATATGTACGTATATATGTACACACATACACACGTATATATGTATATATATGTATGTATATATGTACATACATACACACATGCAAACATATATGCATATAAATATATTATATATATGTAAATATATATATATATA
>NC_068992.1:45287126-45290665 GCF_001194135.2 Octopus bimaculoides
CAGAAATACACCTTATATGCATGTATATGATTTAGTCGAGAACAAGAAAACAAAAAGAATCCTAATGAAATCAAAGAGACTCAGACATAAGAATGGTGCCAGAGAGAGAACAGACATTAGTTTTTAAATGAGAAATTAGGAATTTAATTCAAATTTTCATAACACCATTTGTGATGTTCTTTTTTGAAAATGTATTTGTTCTCAACATTTTATTTGCAGGAAAATGCATACGCCACGCGCGCGTGCGCTTTCACACAAACACACATACACGTACGCAACCATGCACACAAACGAGTATATACACACGCACATATATACACACGCACATATATACACACGCACATATATACACACGCACATATATACACACACACCTTCAGGTACATTTACATATATATGTATCTACTTATACATATTCATATATAAATGGATATATACATGTAGAAATGCAGCTTAGATTAGAAGGAAATCCTAATATTGCCCCCAGAATTGCCTAGACGTACGGATTTAAAGAACTTGATGGCGTATGAGGACGTAGAGGTATCCGTATTGCAGAAAGTAAGGTACATAGAAAGAAAGCTGCTTCATTGTGAAAAGCACCATCTGTGTAATGTTTGGGCAGACTGTACACTTCAACATATTTTAAGTGAAACCAACAATGCTTCTGGGTAAACTGTGTTTTGCGTAAGAATAAATATACAAGTCATCTGCACTGCTAACTGGAGAGCATGCGATATATAGTTGTCCATGAGAAAAGCAGGGTATTTGTAAATTGAGACCCAGAATTTTTTAGTTTGACTTTGTGCTTTGTTGATTGTCATACTAAAGCACAATCACACTTGGAACTAGAGGAGCTTGAATTGAAATGACACATTTGCTTTCTTCTTTCTTATTCACTTTTTATCACTTTTTATGGCTCTGAGAAAATTTCCCCGACGCCAATTCACCAACAGCAAGTCACGGATCAACAATTCATCGATTTCATGTTGAATACATCATTGACAAGCGTTTGAAAAAAAAACAAAAAAACAAAAAAACTAAAAACAGAGATATAAATTTATACGTACTGGCAATCTTACATCTACCCCACACCCTCACCACCAGCAACAACGACAACAACTACAAAAGAACAACGGCAACAGCGAATATCAATACTATCAGCATAAACAAACTAAAACTTCAGATGAAGCAAAAGCCAACAAACATTCCATGCTCTTGATTTAGAGAAGACAAATGACATAAAAGCGTCTGACTGTTTCATTGTAGAAAGACTGTTAAAAAGGAAAAAAAAAAGGTTAGACAAACGAATCTGCTGGTGTGGTTTCCCCCATCCAACCCTTCCTACAAAAGATCAACGGCGTCCGGTTAAACAATTTCCAAAATCCTTGTCCGAACAGACAAACCAGTCTTAAACAAGCACGGCCATAACAACTGCAACGAGAACAGTAACATGATTAGTTCTTGCCTAGGGCTAAACAACGGCAAGAATGAAGAAATTTACCAGATTTTCCAAATATTCAATGCTACATTTGTCACTTGATAATTCTTTCTTCATAATTTATCGTCTGTTTTCTCCATAACGGTACTGAATGGGCGCCGTAAATTTGGTTAATCTCTTACATTACCTAAATTTACTTGAGTTAATAATTTATTAGTTTTTACTTTCCCCATCTGGAAAATATAAATAACACCGTCACGATATTCGATGCCTTAAATCTATTTAGATGTTATACATAATGTCTCGGTAAAATCATAGCTACCTTATTGCTTCATTGAGCTTTTGTATCATTATTTGATCTTGTTTCATGTCATTTACCGGAGGAGTAAATTTATTGATGACGCTAGCTTTAATTCTTCGATCAATCTCATTAATCCATTTAAGTCATGTTGCTGGAAAAAATGGTCAAAGACACTGTTATCTATCCTTACCATTACTGAACATTTGATTTTACAGCACAATAGATAATAAATATTTCTGATTGGTTCCTGTTCTGATAAATTAATGAATCCCATCAATTAGGAAGTGGGATTCCTCTGTGTGATGGCCGACACAAGGTTTCTCCTGTGAGGAAATAACGCAGCTGATGCTTAACATCATATCAATGATTTCATGTAAATTTTATGTATTTAGCAATGAAGTAATGATACATCTTTATCCTTCAATCTATTTGAGATTATTGGAACACCTTTGTAGAGCTACTTCAATAATCTAAAACAGATTAAGTGAAAAGGACTATTTGCTATCATTAATGACGGCAAACGACCCTCAACACTTTATAATACGCCAAGCAGCAGTGATCTTCCTCTCAGCCTTTCAGTAACACTTATTTGAAAGAACAACAATCGGGTATTGACCTTTATCGATTATTTGTCAAATTCTAGACGAACGGAAATTAATATTTGATTGAACAGTTGACTCTGTAATATTCAATGGTAAACATTATTTGATACGAAACCATAAACTCTGTCCGTTATATCTTCTTCTATTCACCTGCCGATCGTCTCTGAATATTAGTATAAACATTTTAATTTCTCCTAGTTAACGTTCGTCTATTGGAAAATAATGTTTTTTCTTCAGTACATTCTATTACTTGGAAGCAGGTGGAACCAGTCTTTCTGCTATGAATAACTAAAAGAATAAAACATCAACATATATAGTTTATATCGATTTTAAAAAGAGTATGCTTTGAAATAATGCTTTTAAAGTAGGATAAAGGGTTTTAAATCACCAGTTTTTCTCATTTTTGAAATTTCTTTTGTAGATAGCACGCTTGATAGAATCAATCGCTTGATGAAAAAATCAATAGAACAGAGAATTCAGTTATCTATGGCTTTAAAGTACTTAACTTCGTGTTTAGTTCTGACGTAGTCTATGTTAGCTTAGTGGTCATAGCATACAGACTGATAATTATACAATCCCAGTTAGGAATGCTGATATCAAGTGAAGAATATGACGATGAAGTTTTGTTAATGATACAAGTTATCTTTTTAGTTATTAAAAGAATGGAACAGAGAGATATTTCCGCTGCTTTTTAAAATGAGAATTGGAAGAATATATCAATTCTCGTTTGTTGTTTTCAAACAATAGATCATGAAACGGTGGCACCATACCAATATATCTAGGCAGAAGGTCACAGACATCTCTGCGGTTGTATTAAATAATAGAAAAATAATTAATATATAAATGAACAGCAACTCACATATAAATTATTTCAGACATTATTTGGTTCGCACGCGCGCGTGTGTGTGTATATATGTATACACGTTCATACATGCACACATACAAACACAAAAACCTAACACATATATACATCCATCTAAAAACGTGCGTTTGTGTGTGGGAGTTTGTGTGAGTGTGTGTATGCACCAAATAATGTCTGGAATAATTTACGAGAGCTACCGTTTATTTATACATACCTACATGCATACATACATTCATGTATACATACATACATACATGTATACATACATACATGCATACATATATATATCTATATATCGATATCTTTATATATATATATATATATATATATATATAT
>NC_068992.1:45290854-45294667 GCF_001194135.2 Octopus bimaculoides
ACACACACACACACACACACACACACACACACACACACACACATATGTATATATATGCACACACACATATAAGTAAATACTTGCATATATGCACGTATATACATATATTTCTATAGTCCATCCATCCATCCATCTTTCCATCCTTCCAACTATCCGTACGTATGTACACACATACTCATATATATATATATATACATACATACATACATACATACATACATACATACATAAATACATACATACATACATACACACATACGAACCATTGTATGCGTGGAGAAATCGATAACGACGAATTCAAAAACAAAAGCAACAAAAGTCAAAGGAGCGTTCATAGTGACGATTACTAGTTCAACGTTCGATAAAAGTTTTAAGAAAGAAAGTTGAAAGTAGAAACATAGTGTTTCAGGCATAACCCTTTATGAGATAGTAGAAGAGAGTGTAGAGAAGAGGTGGGGGGGGGAGAGGAAAGAAGAAGAGATATGAAGGGAGAGTCAGGCAAAAAGCACTCGGTGTCCAGATGATCGAAAAATAACTGACCGGAAGTGGTAAGAAAATGTGGCTCTTCGAAGACGAAAAAGTGTATAATTGGTCTATGTGTGTTTGTGCGAGCGTGCGTGTGTGTGTGTGCGTGCGCGTGCGCGCGTGTATGTGAAAGGGTTGTGAGTAGCATGTTTATATGTTAAGGAGTGCTAAGTAGTGGAATAACAGTATATATATATATATATATATATATATATATATATATATGTGTGTGTGTGTGTGTGTGTGTGTGTGTGTGTGTGTGTCTGTGTGTGTGTGTGTGTGTGTGTATGCGTGTGTGTATGTGTGTGTGTGTATGTGTGTGTGTATATATATATATATATGGGAGAATTTACGAAAAACAAAATCAACAGACGAAGACAGGTGGTGTAAACAACAAATGGATGTATTAGTTTAACGCTCGGGAATAGAGAAAGTCCTTGACGTTTCGAGCCTACGCTCTTCAACTGAAAGGAACACAGAAATAAAGAAGGAGAGAAACAAGGAGAAAAAAAAATATAAATGTAGTGGTCAGCGATCTATCAAGGCGAAATATATATATATATACTCACACATAAATATATATATATATAGATATACATACATATTTTTATAGATATACATACACACACACATATATATACATACATGCATACATACGTAGACGCACACATTTATATATATATGTTCATTGGTGTACATTTGTATATATGCATGCGTAAATATGCGCACAGATATAGACATAAAAATAAAGGACATAATTTCCAGCATTGTGCCATCATTTTGCCCTTTTCTAATTTCCTGGTTAAATTGCCTGGCGATGGTTGTGATACTGTCATAGTGGTGGTAATGATGTTGGCTATAGTGGTGCTGGGTGTGGCAATGTTTACTGAAGTGTTGGTGAGGTGATGTTAAAAGCGACAGCGATCATAATGGGTGACAATGCTATCTGAGGGTATGGGGACACCGGGCAGTTGTGTGGAGAACTCAGGAATCTAGGGGCCCAGTTCTGATGAGTGCATGCTGTGGTTTGCTGTCAATCAATAAATGCTATAGCACTTGTGCACTAATTTGCTCGAGGGCCTTTAATGCAGTTAAGGCCAACCTTGTGGGTGTTCTGAATAGTTGCGTTGATGGTGGTTGCGAGAGTTAATTTTGTTTGATATAGTATGTCATGAGTATTCGCAGTGGTCACTGATCAAAAGTAGGTAGCTGTCAGGAATGGCTCTTGACCAGTAATGGCTTCGGTCAATTGTGGGTAATAGTAGTTGTGTGTACTCATTAGTGGCCAATGCTAAATAGTGGTCGTCTATGGTTAATATATATATATATATATATGGACTGTGGGCTTCCTATATATAAAACTTCAAATTTATTTAAGAAAAGTTAACTTGTCACGAAACTTTTAAATGTTTGGCACCAAAGAAAATACGGCGAGCTGTTGGAGATTTGAACAGCTTAGAATGTCATTATTAACATATCAGATCTTGGATTGAAGAATTTCAAATTAAATTGACAAAGTTTTATGTAAAATATCTGAGGGAATAAGTTTGGCAGATGTCTAACTGGAGTATTTCCATGAGATTTCAGCAATATGATGGTTCCACTCATAGTTTTTGGCTCAAGGGAACTGGAATGGTGTCAGAACGAAGTTAAATGTCTCTGATGAAGAACATGAAATAAATCTGAAGACATTGGTGATTGTGGCGGTCGTGGCGATTGTAACGATAATAGCATCAGTGGCAATGAAAGTGGTTGTAATAGTAGTACATGTAGTAGTGGTAATATGCAATGTAATGGTGGTGGTAGCGGTAGTGTTATTTCTAGCGGTGGCAGTAGTGAGTTTTGTAGTAATCGTGGTAAATGTGGGTGTGGTGATGGTAGTTTTGGCAGTTGAGCTGGTAGTAGTATCATGATGGTGGTGGTTGTGATGAAGTTACTGGTGGTGATAGTTGTGATAGTAATGAAGGTGAGAGTACTAATAGTAGAGGGAATGATAGTGGTATTGCTGGTAGTGGGATTAGTAGTTGTGCCAGTGGTGATGTTAGTGTTTTGATGATGATGGGGCGTTGCAGTAGAGGTGCTAGTGGTGTTGGGTGTGAAGGTAATAGTAACGGTGATAATGAAGTAGCTGTAGTAGTAGTGGTGGTGGTTTGAAGGATGATGGTTGCGGTAAGTGTATTAGCAAATGGTGGTAGAGGTCAAGGTAGTAGTTGTGTTGGTGTTGATGACTGCAGTAGTGGTGGTAGTAGTGTTTATAGCAATAATTCTTGTAGTATTAATGGTTCTAGAAGTAGCACTGGTTGTAGACATGGTTGGAGTAATAGTAGTTGAGGTTGGAGAAAGAGCTAAAGTAATAGTAACGATTGTAGCAGTAACAGTAGCAACAGCAGCAGAAACAATAGTTGTAGTAGCAGCAGTAGTAGTAATAATGGTAAAACCTCCGATATAAAATCGATAATATTAACAACCATGATGTTATCTTGGTTCTTATCTATCTATCTATCTATCTATCTATCTATCTATCTATCTATCTATGCATGTGTGTGTGTGTGTGTGTGTGTGTGTGTGTGTATGTATGTTTGTATGTATGTATGTATGTATGTGTACGAGAGCGTGGACAAGCAAAAGAAAGTGACACTCCTTATATTCAGTAGGAGTTACATATATTTTTTAACGACAGCTTGATTCAGCAGCTCTATATGACTTAACGTTTCGTGGGTGTGTAAGACGGACACATATCATCAGATGACGTTTAATCGCAGCCTGCAAAAATAACACATCAAGCAGCTCGCGAAAGTGGACTAGCAAGACACACAGTACGTACGATGTAGCCTAAAGAATTGAATTTCCGCCTGAGGAGCTAAAACGTGAAAACTCTGACTGGAGAAATCCAGAAGTCCATAATACCAAGAAGTCCAGATCTCATTCCATGTGATTTTGGTTACACAAAAAAGGAGGTGTACAAGACAAAACCTCGCACATTGGATGACTCGAAGACACGGATTCAGGAGATTCTCAATAATATCCCAGACGGCGTTCTTCAGAAGGTTATTCATTCCATCCCTGGCCGTTTGAGGAATCTGGTTGATGCCACCGGTGCTTAAGTTGAAATAGGAAAATTTACTTTCATTTTCTCATGTAACAACGAACATGCATCATTTGTTTCAATAAATTTGTAAAACGAACATGGATTTTATTACCAATCTTTAATGCCTACTTAGTTTCCCCCACCGTGTATATATATATATATATATATATATATATATATATATATATATATATATATAT
>NC_068992.1:45294927-45300694 GCF_001194135.2 Octopus bimaculoides
ATAGAACAAAAAAAAAATTTTGTATTCGAATTTATTTCATGTAAAAAATTGTCTTATTTCGATAATTTCTACTAATCACTGACGTCTATTCAGTTGAAAACAGTTAGCGCTGTAACGGTGTATATCGTATTAATCCCCTAACTAGACTGTTAACCCTAACCCTAACCCTAACCCTAAAACTAACCCTAACTCTAGAATCCGAACTCTAAAATTGTTACACACATAGATACGCACAGCGTAATTTATTATATAAACAATATATGCGTATAAATTACGATTAAACCGGATGAAATATGTCACAGGGAATAACATTTTTATGACCGCCCAGCAGTAACTCTATTCAGCTGAATAGACGTCAGTGATTGATTGAAATTACAGAAATACGACAACTTTAACAGGGAATAACTTGCGATGTACGTTTTTTTGTTTAGAAGACTAAGAGTAAAAGATGTTTTATATGACACATTCTACCAGTGTCCCAAGTTTCAAAGTGTTTCGTTAGTGTTTCGTTAAGAAAATACTGGTGCCCCCGTTTTGAAATAGATCTCAAGATATTAAAAACAAAACAAAACAAAACAAACTGTGGACCTTTTCACCCAAGGTGTTGCAGTGTATGATTCTAATTTTCTTTTGCAGTAACTGGGACCTTCGGAACAAAACAGTAACGACCAGTTCGAGGATTGGTATAACCATTAATACTGAAATTTAGTTGAAGAAAATTTGGTTGCTATTTCTGGCAGGCCGAGAACTCCCAGGACAAGATATATGCCCTCAGCTTTTTCTTTCATCACGTGATGCTATAAGTCGTCTGCTCTTTGTCTCTGCTGGTTGTAAATCCGTTAATTCCTCTCTTTCTCCTTAGTTTTGACCTATGACTTCCACCCCCACATAGTGTTGTATGCCTCATCCTTACCCTCCTAATTCTCACTCACCCCATGTCTCTAACCTTTCCCCCTCGTACTTATATTTCCTCCCATTCTCAATCTCCTTTGTCACATTCACATAAACACATTCACCGAAACCTTTCACGTCCTCTCTTTCTCTCTCTCTTTGTATCTGTGTGTGTGTATGTTGCCTGCGTATCTGTGTATGCGGACGTGCGTACGCATACACGTATAGTAACTTTGTTGGTCATGCATTCACACACATGCGCATATATATATATATATATATATATATATATATATATATATATATATTTGTATGTATGTATATATGTATGCGTATGTGTATGTATATATATCTATATATCTACATATATATACATACACACATATTTATACATTCTATATGCATCTATTGGTATACACTTACGTATATACGAATATGTATGAGTGCGTTAACGTAAATGTGTGTGTATAAATGCCTACATGTGTGTGTGTGTGTGTGTGTGTGTGTGTGTGTGTCTGTGTTCGTATATATATAAATGAATACACATTCAGATACACACACATATGTTTAGGATGCAAACTGCAAGATAATATTGTTCAAGTTGAATTAGTTTTTGTCGAGATATAGGATGTTATTGCAATGTAATTTGCAAATAGCTACAGCTATTGTAGAACACAACAGAACAGAGTTGGTAACGGTGGGAGATATATATACAGAGGAAATAGCAAGAAGAGAGAGAGAGAGAGAGAGAGAGGGGGGAGTGGAGAGAGAGAAAAGTGAGTGAGAAGCAGAGTGAATGAGTTGCAATCATTTCATCTAATCTGGCCATATCTAATGAAATGTTATTCTCTACAGAGAAGTTAGAAGCGAGAAGTGACAACGTCCATTAAGTCTTATCGAAATACACCATGGACAATATTTAAACGGAGATCAGATAAACAGAATGTACAAAGAATCGGCTTGCTGATTACATTGTTAACAGCAGTTTCGGATGAACGAAATCTATCTGGCTTCCCACCACACACACACACACACACACACACACACACACACACACACACACACACACACACGCACACACACACGCACACACACACACACTGACACTGTTTTTCTTCACCTCTCCCTCACATCCACCGTATCAGAGCGTGACGGGATGTACAATTTGTACAACGATAACAACAACAACAACAACAGCAACAACAACGACGACAACAACAACAGCAAAATGATGTTGCTTCGAACATTGATCTAGTGAGAACTAAGTCCAGTTAAATCAGATTTTCTGGAGTAACGAAACTAAAACGCCACTGAATCGGTGGAGAGGTTACTTCCGGTGTTTAGGAATGTCTATCAAAAACCAAGAATGCTGGGAGATCTTTACTGTTAAGCTTCAAATCAGCTTTGATCCAACAGATGAAACGTAATCAAAGATTTTAAAGTCGTGATTATCCCGTCTTTCTGTTTTCTTGAATACATTATGTATCTAGGACTACATTAACAAATGTGTCCTTAAAAATAAACTTGGCTGTGAATTAGAAAAGATTTGGCTGTTCTTGGCAGAGTGGTGGCTGCATAGAAGTTTTCTCACTGCTTTGTATAGCGACAAGTTCTTGATTGAGCCTCATTGGTACGCAAGAGTTTCAATTCCCGGTGAAACAATTTATTTCAGTTTTTGACAGTCAAACTTCGACCTTGACACAATCGATAAAGTGAGTATTGTTATTTCGATACAGAAATGCATTATTCACGTAATTCTATAGGAGTATGAAAGCAACGATGAAAGTTAAGGCAAAAATGGACATTTTTATTTCACACACACACATATGAAATGTCATTTGGTGGCACCCAAGCATAACTTGTCAATCTCGGTCGACAGCTTTACATATCTCAGAAGCTGAAGTTGAAGTTAAGACCAGCATAAATAAAACATTATCATCATTCTAACGCTTTCGTCTGATATAGAAATCGAAAACCACCAGGAAGAAGTTAAAGCTGCAGCTATACTCCTCTTTTGTTATGCCAACAGTAATCTACACTAGTGAATCCTGTTTGTGTAGAGTTTGTGCATGTATGCATGAATATTGCTGCCGTTGTTGATAATCTTAACATTAGGTCAACCTGATGAAGCTGATCTTTGAAAAATGTATTGTTGTTGAGAGCAATCTTACCCTTTCCCACGTAACCTATGTTTCTGTTCGCTTGCCTCTTGTCGGATCGAAACTAAGACTACCCAAGACGCTTTTAGGTATTTCTTCTATTAAACGAAATAGAAAGCATCCAATATTCTCTGTAAATTTAGTCTGACTGTGTGTTAGGCCGTTGATGTGACTTTTAATAACATCCTATCGTTTTCACGTTATTTTCCTTTTTGATGTCTGCCTTTCTAGCTTCTTTCTCATACAACACATCGTTAACATTTTCGTATTTCAGAATTCACAATTCTCATCGGAAGACTACGTTACTCAATTACACGACCGTAACCATATATTTCACCCGCGAAGCAAGCAAAATACATGAGAAAATACTCTTCAAATATTTTACAGCCGAACTGCTTTTGCTCAACAACCTACCTTGCTTTCTCTGCTTATTACTCCTGGTGTCTGTCAGCTAATGTTTTTCACCACTGCATTTTCCCACATGGTTGCAAGAGGATAGAGTTCTTACACTCAGCCAGTTTCTGGTGCTCAGGAGTAGGTGACAATCTGAAGAGATAGGTGGTAATGTTGGCAGAACAATCTCAGCTATTTGCTGTCTTTGTTGAGTCTGCTGCCATACACCATACTCTTTCTTGCTCTTCTAGTTCTCTAGTAGCATGGAGCTTTCAAGTGGCTCTAACTCGCACATTCACTGGGGTTTTTTGCCATGCACTGCCATTCTTATTGTTTTTGTTTCCATCACCATGATGCGACATATCTCTAGGACTACCCTATGGTTTTCGGAATACTTGGAAACTTCTAACGCACTTTCCCAACAATATTTCCTTTTCTGCCACGTCATCATTCTTCATCTGCCAATATACCCACGCCTCATCTTCGATCTTAAAAAGTAAGTAGGCACTGCCATATGCCACTTCCCGGTCTATGAAGAGCACTCTGCTTCATATCGACCATGGTTTCTTTACTTGCTCTTTTGAGGCTACATTGAACGCTTCCCTGTTTTTCACACTAATTTTCCAGCTCATACACTCAGATGTAAATTTTCCAGGCAAGGAAATACACAGCTGTGCCGCACCACATTTTATTCTCGATTTATTTCGCCAAATTGCCTGCCTCCTACAACATCGGTGAAACTAACATTTTCGCTCGACAATCTGCGTGCGTGTGTGTGTGTGTGTTTGTGTGCACGCGCGCGTGTATGTGTATATTTGTACGCGTTTGTGTGTGTGTTTGCGTGTGTGTGAGACCCTGTAAGAAAGAGAGGGGGAACGAAAACAGAGAGGGAGAGAGAGAGAGAGAGAGAGAGAGAGAGAGAGAGAGAGATAGAGAGAGAAATAGAGAGTAAGATAAAGAAAGAAAGAGTCTGAGATAGATATTGATAGATAGATAGAAAGACAGAGAGAGAGAGAGAAAGAATAGTAGTGCGTGTTTGTGCGCACGTGCGTGTGATGCTGTTGCCAAAATTGTTGATGGAAATGTTTACGCTAAGGTCACCAGTCTACAAAAATGTCACTATATTTTACTTTCAATATTTTTTTGTTGTTAGATATTTTTGTTCATTTTCTACCTTTTCCTGTTAAATGTCCATAAAAACGTGTTTGTTCAGGTTCAAATTTTTGCAAAAATTCTTGCTTGAAGAAACACTTTTGATTGTTTACGACTCAAGAAGAGAATATATATTTTCTTTATAAATTAAAAGTGAACAATGAAGTAAACAATTAATTTATTAATTAGCCTTCTAGGTAGAAATTCTGCATTAGATAAAACACTTTTCCACTTAAATTCACTACTTGAATCCACGAATTTGGTGACCGCAACGTAACACATTGGAGTGACATAACAACAACGGTAACAACATCAATAATAATAATAATAATAATAATAATAATAATAATAATAATAATAATAGCAATGAAGATGATGACGATGACGTTGATGATGATGATGATGATGATGATGATGATAACGACAAGAGGAAGAAGAAGAGAAACAACAACAACAGCGCCAACGGCAACAACAAAACGCTTTAGATATGTTCTGTTTAATGATCAAAGGCTCAATTCCATATCCATAAAACGGTTCGGGAGACCACATAGACACAAAAGACATGCAACTGATGGCCTGGTTATAGAATTCTATGCTCTCCACACTTCTCTCTCTCTTTTTTTCTTTCTGTATATATTATATATATATATATGTGTGAGCGTGCGTGTGTGTATGTATGTATACATGTATGAGTATATGTATATTTATATATAGACAGACACATATGCACATGAATTTTGTATGTGTGTGTATGTGTATATGTGCGTGTGTGTGTGTGTGTGTGTGCGTGTATGTGCATTTGCGTCTGTGTGCGTGGAATATTAATGTTCAAATATGGAAATATAGCAGACAGCTTTATGCACTAAGCTAAGCTTTTAAAATTATCTTTTCGCTTTTGTTATAGAATTTTATTTGGTCAGCTGTGTCTGGCGTTATGCAATAGAATTTGGATACCAAGTAGACGCATGTATAGAAATATGTATGCGTGTATATATATATATATATATATATATATATATATATATATATACACACGCATATAAATATGTAAATGTATATGTATATATAAATATGTATATATATATGCGTGAGTGTGTGTATATATGTGTGTATGTATGTATGTATGTATGTATGTATGTATGTATGTATGTATATATATAAATAAATATATA
>NC_068992.1:45301429-45304475 GCF_001194135.2 Octopus bimaculoides
TATATATATATATATATATGTATATATATATATATATATACGTATATATTGCACTCCCACACACACAGATATATTTTAGAAAGAGAGATAACAGTACATAGAACTGACAAGTAGATATTCATGTTAAGAATTAGTAGAATTATTCCGTTCTTCTATTGCGAAGAAACTGAGGAACCATGTGTCAAATGACTGATAGTCTTCTGGGGATGTAATTTTTCAATTAAATACCGAATACACTTTGCTATAAACAACTGAACATGTCGCGTGAACATAGTTCAATATGGGCCACACGGTAAGTGTATCATCTCTTTAGAAAAGCGCACTAAGTTCGAATCGTTTCAGAGGGCATCTTTCCGTTTTCTCAATCAGAAATTTACAAATTCGTGTTTACGAAAATATAATGCGCAATGAATTGTGTAAACATACATACAAGGCCTTAAGATTCAATTTTGGTATGAATCTAGGAGTTTGCTTTCTAATGCTCGTCCTCGGGTATTGGTTACCAGATGCATTTGCTTATATGTTTTTTCATCATACCTAATTTTTATAAGGATTGCTTCTGTTTTTAGGCTCCACGTTCGTGTTATCTTTATTTTATAATTTCGAAAGTTTCTCTGTATTTTTGAAGATACATAATCATCTGTTGGTATTGATACATCGAATAGAAGCCATTTTTCCTTGTTGGTCTCTGACAACTACATTCGGTCTATTAAAGTTGATCTCTATCTGTGTCTATTGGCATATCCCAGTGTAAGGCTACTTTATCAATTCAGAGACCTCTTCTGGGATATGCTTCTACCAACTTTTTTCTGTTGTCATTCCAAAGAATACCAGGTATATACATGAGCATACATAGACGAAGACAAATCGGTGGACTTGTAACGAAGCACTTGGAAAAATAAGTCCACATTGGCCGGCATCGATTATTGTTGCTGGACTGAAGACCCAGGGAAAGTGCTCGAATCAGGTACTGTAAAAAGGGACTGGGAAGAGATCGTGTGCATGGTGGCCAATGTCGCTAGAAAATAGGGTGACAGGAAGCTGTTTCTTAAAGGCCGTACCGAGGCAGTTAATGCACACATCACATCTGTGGCGTAGCACCGCTCTACTCTTGTACCTTGTCTCAAGAAACTTTTGATTAGTATCCAGTGCCTGCTTTACTGCTTCTTATGGAATGGTCAGGTGCTACTGGCCAGGAAATCAATCTCCTGTCAACAACCACTACGTGGTGGTCTCAAATGCCATCCTTGATAATGCGTCGGCTCGAGCTCAAGCTAATTGCAGTTACAGAAATATCTAAATTATGGTGATGATGTCAGTGATGACAACAAAACAAGGGCGCCTTTGTATGTGTGTATGTTTGTATGTATATATCTATGTATGTATGTATGTATGTATGTATGTATGTATGTATGTATGTATGTATGTATGTACGTATGTACGTGTGTATGTGTGTGTTTGTGTGTGTTTGGATTTACGAAGCAATGTATCATGTGATGAAAGTTATAATTGATTATATTGGCCTCATTAAATAACTGACACTTATGTTATTGATTTCTTCATTGATGTGATTCCAGACTCGAACATAGAGTGTATGTGTGTGCGCACGCATATGTGTGTGGTAGGGCAACTAATTAGTACAAGACGTAACAACCTTTGTTCAACAGATTCTGATGGTTCCCGCTACCGATCAGTCATTTCTGTTTGTAATACATTTGGTGCAATATAGATTATCTCTTGGATGATACGATTATCTCTTGGATGAGCGATTATCTCTTATATCTAAAATTCCAAAAGTATGGTTGAAGTGTTCTTGGTGACACATGTTATATTGCAAGAACACTTGATTAAGCCTAAGCAAACAATATGATATGCCGCAACTGATATCCCGCAAGGGCCTTTTATTGGATAACGTCTCAAGTTAATGTATAGAAAGGGGATGGTGTATACCTTAGAATTGATTTTGTTTATATCTGGTATTTTAACGATTATGAGAGGATAAATGATAAAACCTAATTTGGGGGAATTTGAATAGAAATATATAAAGACTTGAAGTAAATACTGAGAGTAAATATGGTAATCTGTCGTCCCTGCTGTTCTAAAACCTGATAGAAACAAATGAAGAAAAAGAAAATAATGATGATAAACCATTACATCCTAAATAATTATAAACAATTTCAGAATTTGAAATGATTGTGTAAAATTTTGTTTCGTTTTACCAAATTGATCTTGACCATGGTTTGAAGGTAACTGGACATTTTCTCAGAAGCACCGTGTTATTTAAGGCCGCATTATTTAATGGGAAAAACTGTTGATACTTGAATATCCCAAGAGATTGCATTACAAATTTGCTTTTTAGATAGCTGTTGGGATATTTTCCATAGAAATCGGGCGCCAATAATTCATAATAGAATTTAATTGGTAAAATTAATCAAAACTATTTTCTTTCTTTTTATTACTTTCAAAAAGGGACATGAAAAAATATATTGAAAATTTCATGGGAATTTTAAATATTTATGTTCAGATATTTAAAGCTATTTTTGTCTAATATCAAAATTATGGCAGAACTTAAATTAATTAATTACAAAATTGTTTATAAATCCTTCTTATAAAAAAAGAAGCACCTAATGCTGAAATTACTTCGTAGTTTGGGATCATTAACTTAGCAACGATGCTTTCTTTTCGATGGAAATATTTTGGCAACATCCAACGTAATTTACTCCCTGCAACTATATTTCATGCTAAAATATTATTAACCCTTGTAAAATTTGTTTCGCAATTTTTTTCATTCTTCAATACCAGGATCATATATCAGCACTGCAAACTATCTAACATACTCAACTTTTTTTCGTTAGAATCTAGAGCACTCACCTTTTTGGTTTAGAAAAAATGCTTTTTTTTTCTATCCCAGGTTACTTCCGACCCATTAGGCTTATGATTAGTAACGGTCTACATTTGACCATTTTCTTTATACCTAAGGACTGACTCACCCCTTCTCTCTCTCTCTCTCACTCTCTCTCTCTCTCTCTCTCTCTCTCTCTCTCTC
>NC_068992.1:45304606-45307106 GCF_001194135.2 Octopus bimaculoides
ATATATATATATATATATATATACAGTGTATCACAACAGTATTACTTGGGTTAGCGATGACAAATCAAAGATATATACAAAAATAGACTGAACACTATTTTTATACCAACGCTTTTTAAAAACCATCGCTATATTTGATCATACACATTGTTTATTTCAAACATTTTCTATGTTTAAGGTCGTGAGCCAATATAGCCTCATTGAAATTAAGTTACTTGTGGTCCCTCCCTCCCTCGCTCTCTCCCTCCCTTTCTCTCTCTCCCCCTTACTATTATAGTCTGACACGTATATATATATGTGCGTGCGTGTGTGTGTGTGTGTGTGTGCGTGTGTGCATATATACATATGTATATGTGCGTTTCTCTCTATCTATCTATCTATCTATCTATCTATCTATCTATCTATCTATCTATCTATCTATCTATATATATGCACACGCATACATTCATACACACATACATACATACATACAAACGAACAAAGATATCCTGTTGTTGATGTTAAAATTCCAATGAAGGAGCCTTGGATCTAGGTTAGAAACCGGTTCTTTCTCTATTGGCAGGAAATCGTGAAATAAACTGAATAATGATATACATACATGCATATATGCAAACATACACACATAAATATATACATTCTATGTTTTTTTTGTGGTTGGATTACATTGTTATCTTTACACTCCTCTCAAAATCGGAAGCGTGAAATCAGGAATTTGTTAAGTTTTCGGTTTTCTTCACGCACGCGATTGCACGCGCGCGCGCACACACAGAGATAGACGTGCATGCATGTGCATGAATGTGTATGTGTGTGTGATTGTGTGATGTGATAAAGAGGGAAAGAAAGAGAGTGGCGGTTTAGTGTATCAAGAAGAAAATCCAATGTGGGAGTTAAGCAATATAAATCATATTGTGTAAACCCCGTGATTTCTCAACTGATCTCTGAGAAAATATAAAATGGCGATTTTATCAAAATGTAAAATGTTGAATTAGATAGAAGCTTTTTATGGTTGAATCTCCGATTTTCTGGTTTGTATTTTTGAACTGAAAATCACGAGGATTCCACCGTGTGAAATCCCCACTCTCACAATTTTATTGTGCAACGCCCTCTAGATCGTATATGAGGTTTTGATTCATCTTTCGATAGTAATATCTTTTCAATCATTGTATTTGATTCTCGTGTACTAAATCAGATATTTACCTTAAAGTGTATTGTCGGTTGAACTGAAGTGAAATGTTTTCAAGCCTTGATAGAAATTCTATCATCAATTTGATTGGCCCGCAGCTTAACTGTACTGCAGAGTTCTTATCAGACGGTAATAGAATATTGTTTTAGGAAATTTTGAAGTGAAGACCAGTAAATTTGCTGATGTGTTATTGCTTCTCGTTCCTTCCTTCAATATCTCTGAAGATCTTTACATATAAGTCCGTAAGGACTTCATTTTAACGTTTTTTGCTTCATTTGACGCCATCTTACTGAGATAATAACTTTCTATTCCACCTGCTCTCTGCACAATTTGATCTTTGTCACTAATCTCGTCATTGTATTGGGAAAACTTTTCCTATGGAACCAAAATACACACACACACACACACCCACACACACACAGATACACACACACACACACACACACACACACACACACACACACACACACACACACACACACACAGATACACACACACACACATGCGAGCAAAATCGAAGAAATGCAAAAAAGAAATAATGAAGACAATAGGAAAGAATAGATGACAAACGGAAAAATGTATTTATAAAAAATATGCAAATGGTTTTGCTTGTACTGATCGATAATCGATGGTAAGTTTGTAGCTAAGCGACTATAAACGATTAATCAGTCCTTATTGGTACTTAATATTTTATTGAGGCTTAGCATATGGAAAGCACATTACACCACGAGTGACACTGAAACTCTAGATTACTAGAAATAAGCTCAAATGATAAAATTCTAATACGGGATCAATACAACCGGTGGTTTTGGAGAGTACTGTAGCAGAGAATACTAAGCTCTTTATATGACTGGTACTTTTTCGGTCACAAAGAAGTATATTGATGCCAGCATACTCGAGATTCGAAATAAGGATTCGATGGGACTTTCTATCAAGCCTGATATTCCACTGTCTTCCCCCAGTTTTGAACAACGCAAGACATTCAGTATGAGACAAGCACCTCCACCCAGCTAAGCCTGCATCCAGAGACATGTTTCTGAGTCTTTGCTCGACATCAGTCTGGAGTAGCAATGGCCTGCTAGTTGGAGATGCCTGTCAAGCTCTCGTAAGCATATAATAATTCCAGTGAAACACATTCACTGATTTCAAAAATAGAAATAATCTTCAACTAGCAGGCCAACTTAGCTAAGCAGGAGGAGGAGGAAGAGAAAAAGACGAAAAGGGAAGAAGAGGGGGAGAAGGAGGAGGAGGAGAAGAAGAAGAAGAAGAAGAAGAAGAAGAAGAAGAAGAAGAAGAAGAAGATAGGAAGGAGGAGTT
>NC_068992.1:45310215-45313173 GCF_001194135.2 Octopus bimaculoides
GTGCGCGCGCGCGAGTAAGAGTGTGCGTCTGTGTATGCATTTGTGTAAGAGTGTGTGTGTGTGTATATATATATATATATATATATATATATATATATATAATATTATATTGTCGCTATATCCATACTCCATACATACATATATACATACAAACATACATACATGCATACATATATAAGTACATACGCAAATACACACAAATATATATTTACTTTCAGGCTACGATATCTTTCTGGTTTAATTTATAAGTTTGAATTGAACAGATATGCCCCAGCGTAACGCAACCCAGTCATTGTAATATCTCAGGTTTGGTACGTGCTTACGCCACTTATTTTTTGTCTCGACTATTGTTCAATGGATATAGCTACCAAATCGCTCATTTCTCCAGATAGATCGTGTCTTTATAAAGAATAGCCATCTTCTAATGATGCGGCTGATTCTTTCTTTGTGCTGATTGCATCGTCTGTTGTTGACTTCTTTTATTAACTTTCGCTTGCATGGTTATGTTTTATGCAGCTAAAATCACTTCAACGTTTTTTCTTTTGCTCTTAGTTCAGAGCTTTTGTATCATGGTTAGCTTTTATATTAACTCACTTCGCCTCTGTCCAGTCTTGCAGGTTTTTCTCTCTATTTCTTTTTGCTTTGATAATATTTTGGATATCTACTTTGATTTTATCTTTTGTATGTTTTCGAACAATTTCTCTTGTTTCCTAATCTTTTACCGTCAGTGTAATTAGTTTCTAGTTTGTATTGTATCATTTCCTAACATAAACATAACATTTTCTGCTTTTTTTATTCCCAGAGTCTTATTGTTATCAGTCAACATTTCCTTGCTTCTAAATATTTTTCTAGATCCACTTTACAGACAGTATATTAGTTCTATATTTGTTTCAAAACTATTCAATACCGGCACGTAGTCGGTATATCGTATCGATATCAAATTTAGTATCGAAGATTCGAAATACAGTTAAGTAACTTTGTGTCTCTGCCTTCTTCTCATTAATAAGATCTAATTAGTGTCGTCATCTATGCATCATTCTTAATGTATATACACTGATGATTGGTCAGTTACTTACATGACATCTTTTATAGACGTACTGTGTTAAAACAATAAATATAGTAGTGAGATGAAAATTCGTCCCAACAGTGGCCAAAATAATCTCCATATGACTTTAAGAGTATTTAGATCTTTTCAATGGCGCGTAGTCGCAGCTAACCTTATGCTAGGACGAAAATTCGTCGCTTCTGATACAGAAGTCAATGAATAAAACATTTACTGATGTTGCGAAAAGTCGTCAGATTGAATAAGACCTGGTAAATGCGATTGAGGCAGTAGAGAATCTATATAATAGCCTTGTATGTATAATAGTTAATGCATATGCATTGTTGATAGACCAGTTATAGCGCTATTTCTCTTGAGATAACATCTCTTAGGAACGTACTATGTTAAAACTCAATAAATATGGGAGGGAGATAGAACGTTGTGCTGCAGCAGCGGCAAACATGTATGCTAGATGCATTTCGGTCTTTTTGGTCTTTTCAATGGCGAGTATTTACCGGCTGCTACATCTTCGGACAAAAATTCATTGCCTCAGATTTAAGAAACTGCATAAAATATCCGCTTATTATGCAAGAATCCACTTAACTGAAAAAAACCCCAGTACATGCAATTTCAGTAGTATTTAGTTAAAAAAATAAACGACGTTTCTATGTACCGTAGTTAATGTATACTGCGGGTTACTGCGGTATTTTTACTGAGATAATAACTGCGCTGGATTTGCTGTGCTAAAAACACAGCATATATGGCAAGGAGACGATAGTTAATCCCAGCAGTGTCCAGGGAGAATACTAGATGTATTTCAGCCTCTTTCGATGGCGAGTATTCGCAGGCAGCCGCATGTTTGGAATAGAATCCGTCAGCCGATACAGGAAGCAATAAACGAAACATTTATTGATTTTGCGATTAGTCACTCAGAAAGAAAAAAAAGTGGAATATACAACAGGGGGAATAAAGAAATTTAGATATCTATGTATCATACTAAATATATATTCACTGGTGATATACCAGTTACTCTGGTATCTATCCTTAATAATGACTCTGATTGACAATGAATATGGGTGGGAGACTAAAATTGCTCTCAGTAGCAGCAGCAGCACCGTAACATCAGCAGCAGCAGCAGCAGCACCAGCTGCCAAGAACGTCAGGTGCATTTCGGGATTTTTGGTGCTTTTTGATGGTATGTGCTTGCTTGCCGGCAGTTACATCCTTGGGCTGATATTCCCCAGGATAGCCAGAGGGGAAGTGGGGTAACACAGAATCATCTCATTTTCAATGTCACTAGCTTTCCGTGTCGAAGAAGTAAGGTGCATAGAAACTGCGCGTATGATTTGATCAATGTGTGTATAAGTGTGTGATAAAGATATGATATAATATATATATATATATTATATATCCTTGTCACACACTTATACATACAGACACACATGTGAATACATATATGTATTATACATATGCATATCTATCTATGTGCATGTATTACATATCAGTTTGATTGTGAGCGCTACTGGTAGCGTCTTATCTAGTACAATCTGTATAATAGTCATTGATTGCAAGAAAATCAGCGCACGTAACAGACTTGCAGCGAGAGAAGGATTGGAAGAACCCTAACAGAAAAATGTTTGGTGTCAAAAGGTTATTTGCATTTTGCATTGAGGCAACAATAATCTAACGATAGTTCAAGTAATTTGGAATTCCGTACATATGCAAAAATGATTAGGCTTTGGTCAACCCGTGGTTATAGTAGAAGGCACTTGCCCAAGGTACCACGCAGTAGGACTGAAACCGAAACCATGTGGTTAGGAAGCAAGCCTCCTACCACACAGCCACAACTGCGCCTATATATAAACTACAGATAAATACACACACACACTCTCAAATTACAGATAAACGCATATATA
>NC_068992.1:45313480-45315218 GCF_001194135.2 Octopus bimaculoides
ATATAATTTTATGTATGATTGTAAGAAATATACATATACATATACATACACATATAAACTCATACAAAAATGATATTATGGAAGCCAATGGTATTTGAATCGTCCTGACACGACGTAGTTTACTTCTCGTGCGATTAATATACCTTCAATTTTAAGAAAAATTGTACATCATAAGGTATTATGCATTCATATATGCACACATGTACACCCATATGAACACAATTGTTCTCAAAAGTCAAAGCTATACGCATATCCACAATCATCCATATGAATTTGCGCGCCCGTGTATCTATATATACATACATACATACACGCATACGTACACACATATACAGACATATAATATAAATTTTATCATATATAGTATGCAATCATATATATATATATATGTGTGTGTTTGTGTGCATGACCATGCCACCCACTCTCACATGAATAGAGGCACATGTGTACACCACCATAGAGAAACACAAATGCATAAATGCATAAGCATACGCCTCTTTATGCTCACACATACACAACTCTCTGTAAGAACACAAGAAGCCAAACGCACATACAGAAACAAACACACACAGACATGCGCGTACACAAGCACCCACCCCCAAACCACGGCTTCCATACATATATTGTGTGTCAGTAGGATAGTACGTGTGTGTTCTAGTCACTCGGTACTGCCTCAGAGACAGGAATCCACCAATATTCTAAAGATTTGCAAGAACAATAACAAAACCAGCGAAACACTACAAGACAACAACTAGAACAACAGTAATAACAAGAGGAATATAAAACCCTATTAAAAGAAACAATAGTTTACTATATAGAGCTCACTCCAACGCAAATTTATTCAATGTATTATTTGTGTGTGTGTGTATAAACTTACGTACGTACATATATTTTTTCTTATAGTTATCTTTATTTAGATTGAGGTAAAAAAAAAAATGGCGTTTTCATATTTATCCTTTACTAAACTTTTTCCGTCCTCTCTCACGCGACACGTATGTATGACAAAAATACCGAACAATACCCTGAAAATCTCTGTGTGCGTGTGTATGTGTGTATATGTGAGTGTGCGTATGTGATGTGAGTATGGATGTATGTTCGTATGTATGTATGTATGTTTGTATGAGTGCAAAATTAAGTGTAAATACATATACACACACGCATATATATATATATGTGTGTGTGTGACTGAGGAAAAGAATGAGAGAGAGAGAGAGAGAGAGAGAGAGAGAGAGAGAGAGAGGGAGGGAGAGAAAGTAAGTGAGGGTAAGACAGAGTATGTGTGCGTAAGCATATATATATATATATGTTTATCATAATTTATGAATGAATGGCCTTAATTGTTTTCCCTTCTCTCTCATCCTTTCCGTCTTCCTAGGTATACATATATGCATCTATATACATATATATATATGTATATATATATATACACGTATATATATATATATATATATATATATATATATATATATATATATATATATATATATATATATATACATATATTATGAGTGTATGTGTATATACGTGTATAGATGCGAGTACGAAACGACAGATGTACGAGGCACAATGAATGATAGCAATCGCATAAAATTACCGACGAAAAATGTAAGTATAAATATATATGTGGATATATACACATGCATTCATATATTTATGCATATGTATGCGTACGATGGTATACTCTCATACATGTATGTATATATTTGTGCATGTGTGCGTATAGATATATGTATATATA
>NC_068992.1:45315839-45318788 GCF_001194135.2 Octopus bimaculoides
TATATATATATATATATATATATATTATATACTTCTATGCATGCAAACATGCAAATATAAACGCCCGTACACATATTCGTGTGTATGTTCATACATTTACACATGCATATATACGCAATCACGTGATCATACATTGACACACACACAATTATACATACATACGCATTTCCAACAGAAATTAATCGTATTCCACCCGATGACGCGTCCTCACACTACTGCTGCTGGAAAATATTCAACTATGAAATAATTTTGAAGAATGATCTTGTATAATAGCATATGAGTATAATGTCAGTAACTTAAAGCTGGTCAGTGATGCAGAAACAAATGCTGTCATGTACTATTAAAAGCCTGATATCGAGCATCCTCGTGTTATATTATTATGCAAACCTTGGAATGTAGTAGCCAAATAGCACCATAAGCGCACTTAAATCCATGTTACAAGGTTCTTATCAAAATTGCACTAAATATATGTATGTTTATAAACGGCGATACTGCCATTTAACTCTAGGAACATATCTACTCCAGTTGGGTTATACAGTGCACCTCTCAAACTCGATATTTATTGCAAAGCGAAGATAACGCCTGCCACCCTAGCTCTGAGACGACCAGACCACGTGGTTTCGATCTGTATTGGATCTCTTCGGTCGTGGGCACTCGTAACTTAACAGTTTGGCAAAAGACACCGATAGAATAAGTACTACTCGTACAAAGAATGTTGTTGATTTGATCGACTAAAGGCAGTGCTCCAGCATGGCCGCAGTCAAATGACTGAAACATATATTTATGAATATACTGTACATTTTGAAGTGCAAGTAAGATTTAGACCTTGCATAGTTTCTACACACACCTTTGCACACACGGCTATAAATATACGTAAGCATAATTGCTTGTGTATATGTAATGATGGTCTACCTATTATAATTTTTTAGATATACTCTCAAATGCTTGTTTATATTCACTCGAGAATTTAATTATAATTTATGACCACGTGCACACTTTCAGATAAATTAGTTAAGCATACACAGTTCTAATACACAATTGTAAACATACACACATAAACTCGTACTCGTACTCATATGTATGTATACGAAACTAATATATATAATTATCTATACGTCTATCAATCTATATCTGTCTATATATCTCTATGTTTGTGTATGTATGTATATATGTATGTGTGTGAATATATTTTTGCATATGTGCGTTTGTTTGCATGTGAGAGCTGTTTTGTATTTAAATGCGTGAACCAAAGTCAACACATTACGCCTGGAAAAATATTCAATAAACTCTGCAACTAATTCCTTAAAATTCCACTGATATTCTAGACACAAACATACACACACACGCACAGTCTCAAACACACACTCTCACATATACCCACGCACTGACACACATACACTCACACAATGACATAGTTGCTTATAAGTATCCGTATACATACACCCATATATATATATGTGTGTTAGGGTATATATATTTATGTATATACTTATGTTTATAAGAACACAAATATATGCATATATATGTAGTAGACACCAAGATATATGGCTGTTTGTATTTACATACATATATACATACTCACACACACACTTATATGTCGATATGTTTATTTATATGTATGTACATGTATATATACGTATATTCAGAGTCATGAAGAGCATTGCAAGCTATTCACTGAAAGCAATAAATGTAATGTACAGAGAAGAATGAAAAGTAGCGAAATCTGTGAAGGAAATCCTGTTTTCTTTGATAGCTTACATCTCTAAACATCTTTTATAAGACATCGATTAACTTGTCCGTGATCGGAAGCTGACTATCCGGATACAAGCTATTGGTAACTTCTTGTACAGGATCACAGTGAAGATGAAAAGGGCTTAATTTTACCGACATACTCAATAAGTAAAAGAAATAAAAAAATCTAGTAAATAAAAAAGAAAATGAAAAACAATATAAGGGAAACTATAATGAAAATAAAATGAAATGCAAAAACACTCAACAAGAAAAACTTAAACAACCACATACTCAACGACGACAACAACATAGCCTCCGGTTAAATATGATAGAAGACGGTTAGCATGTGTAACAGTTGAATAGGTCACCTTTGAAAAGCTGCATTTTTTTCGAAATTTGATAAGCTTTTAATGTTACGTTGAGTTCCAATGCTGTAGGTTTTAAAGAAAATCGTTACAAATTGCTGACAAGTCACCGAAAAAGAGTTTGAAGTTTGTAGAGGTTTTACAGAGTGTGCAGTAACTAACCTTCCGGTAAAAAGCCTCGTCTTTCCTGCCTATTATATTCTAACTAGATGTTGTGCGACACGTAGCTCGTAGCGTTGTTACAACACCAAGGAAGTCGTCATCACTATATATTACTTACAGATGTTGTAGTAACTCATCTGCATAGACACCATTTCCTTCCAAAACTGTATGCGTATTGGAGGATATGAAAACAGTATTTTCTGTAAAGGAAATATAAATCAATGACAGAGTTCTGCTACTGCTTTTATCGATGTTTATTGGGGTGTTTAGATTACGTCTGTGGGCTATGACATCATTCTATACCTCACTAAGGAAGCCAGCTGACTTACTCCATTATAAAACAGAGGAAATACGAAGTAGATAAAGCCACTTTTCGAGGACAAATATATGAAGCTGAGGTGTGTAACCAACTGTCTGTACATAGTGTATTACTGGTACGATTATATCGGCTCCAATTTGAATTCATAAACTAGGCAGAAGAATTTACATTAATAATAAACTTACTTTGGCCTTTCTAACTAATTTAATATGATTTCAGCAACCACGGATTCCAAATGGGGGACATTGGCATCATGACAGACTGTACACAGGTAGTAAAAGTATAGATATATGCATATATGCATGTATGCATATATATATATATGTGTGTGTGTGAGTGTACATGTATATATATATATATATATATATATAT
>NC_068992.1:45321402-45324831 GCF_001194135.2 Octopus bimaculoides
ATATATATATATATATATATATATATACACACATACATACGCACACACACACACATACATAATATACTATATATATATATATGTGTGTGTGTGTGTGTGTGTGTGTGTGTGTGCGTGTGTGTGTGTTTGTACATGTGCATGGCATAATTACTTCAACTGACGCAAACAGTAATGACATCTTTTGAAAAAAGAATATTAATAAAGAAGACATAATTAATCCTACTTGGGAATTTTTAATCATTAAATTTATATAAAAGAATGCAGCCAGGAGAGATAATAATTTTTCTTTGTAAAATGTGGAAAAGCGGTTACAAAGATTTATATCGATGAGAATGCGGTGGGTTAAACAGCAACAATATTTTACAAAAGAGAAAGAAACCACAGTAAATAAACATATAAATAGAAACTGGATGATGTTTATGAGATATTAATCAAAAATTACTTCTACTGACAAATTTCTAATCATAATGTTTATTAATGGAGAATAATGTAACAAAAACAAAGGCATGAAGATATCAGTAGAATTCTGTTTCGAGAGGGCATCTGTGTCTTACCACTACATAACCATCTAAAAGAATTAGCGAACCCATGATGCTATCAGGTCTAATGCGCTTGCGAGTGACTGCTATGGTTTCTCCTTCGAAAAGTTTTGCTTTGGAGAATGAAATGCGGATTTAAGGTCAGTAGAGAAACGATTTGTTGCACTGGATTGTACTTTCTCGTTTCCTGTTTTCAGAGTGTCTACCAACAGTTTCTGCTAATCTTTCTCTTTATATTCTCTTCATAACACTGAATGCGTTCGTCTACCCCTGTGCTCAATATGACACCCTATTCTTTAAGTGTCTCTTGCTCCTGTTCCGTGATGTAAAGCAGAATCCAGGAAACGAAAATCATTAAACGAATTGTCATATTTCATAATATTGACCAATATGCGTGCATATGTATGATAGTATGTACAAGCTGTCAACGAGCATAGTAAAAAGAAAACAAAGAAAAGAAAAATGAAAGGGAAAAAGAATATGGCAATCAGTGCAAGGAGCAGACTGTCTCAGGGGTGGCTTATCTCTTGGCGACTACATACACATCATAAACGAACTGACTGAAAACCAGTAGAATACAATCTCATGCCGTCGCTAATGTTAATCAATTCCAATAAAGTTTTCGATTCAATAAAATAGGAACTGTGTTGAACTCACTAAATTGTTGAACAAATCTTGTTTCTGGTGAAGTTATCTACAGTCACTGAGAGAGCGTTTACATTCAAATAGGTAATGGTATACAACAAAAAGACACAATTTTACTCAAATATTTTACAAGATGCATGAAAATCTTCAAAATACAAGAAATAAATATCAATTGAAACAATGTATATAATTTAAGATTTGCGGATGACATCTTACTAAAGATGATAGTCTAGAATAGAGAGAGATAAAACCGAGGGTTTGAGTGAATGAAACTAGACCTTTTGAATGGAAATATAAATATAACTAAAAAGAAAAAAAAAAGAAAAATCATAATCAATCTCGAAGTGACATCAAAATTGGTTACAGCGTCGGAGAATGAAATATAAGTTGAAAATGGTGTACACTCAGGATAAAGAATTACTGTGAAAGAAAAAGACAAAGAGAGAGAAATGAAAGGAGATTAATAGTTGGACAGGCCTCTTTCATCAAACGTAAATATGTTATGAAATCAAATCTCGTAGGCTGTCTACAAAGACAAATATACATAGCACTAGCAGTCGATTACGAAATCAAAAATGTGGACTGGAACAGCAGAAATAAAGAAGAAACTGGCTGTGTGCCAACAGCAAGCAATAAGATCAATGCTTGACATATATAAAGACAGCGACAAAGAAACGAATGAGTAAACGGGCGAAAGTAGATGATAGTATGAGGTTGTATAAAAAGACCAACAGGACATGGACATATGGCCGTAAACCGTGAAAAGGGAAATTAATAATAATAATACTCTCAGTATGAGCAAGAAGCTCAATCTCAAGCGATGAAAACAAACAGCCTGCGAAAAGATGTATATGGGGTGAAGTTGTTGGAAAAATGTTGAGTCTGTGGTATTTGGAATGAGAGAGTGGCACACTTTGTTGCAGAACGTCCCAATTTGGACCAGAGAGAATATAAGATATGGAGGTATGACCAAGTTGTGAAAGTTTTACACTAGAAGCTTTGTCTAAAGTGGAGATATGAAGCTGGAGGTACATGGTATGAGCATCTGATCGAAAGAGTGCTGACGTCGGAGAAATGCAAACTTGCATGGGATTTTCGTATCCTAACAGATAATTAGCTAGAAAATATACGCCTGACATTACAATGATATGTTATGAGGAAAAGCGAAGTTGCTTACTAATTCCAGGTTTGATTCCAGGCTTATAAAGAAAGAGGATGAAAAATTAGAAAAGTACAATCTCTTAGAATTTGAAATCGCAAGAATTTGGAGTATAAAAATTGTAAATGTTGCGCCTGTAATAATTGATGCATTGAGAGCTGTAAGGAAAGATATAGACAAATGGTCGATGGAAATTGGAATAGAATGCTCAGTAGAGCTTTTACAGAAAGTTTGCCTCTTAGGGACAGGAAAGATTACCAGGAGGGTTTTAAGTACTTGAGAGACTATTGGAATCTTATGGATTCCTAAAGTTGCAGGTAGTAACCTGCTAGCCACATAAATACTACCAGGAATAAGAACGAACCTGAGTCAAGTCAATCAATAATAATAATAATAGTAATAATATCTATATTACCATAATTATTATTATTATTATTTTTTGGTGGTGGCGTGGTTGATTCTATTATATAAGCTGAGATGAGAAACAGTGTGCCATTTTTCAAAAAAGTATTCAGAACTGTTTCAACGATGATATGAAGTCGACACTAATGTTTTTGTCCTTGCCAAAGGATTCGTAACGAAGTCTGTTAAAATAGAAACTTAACAGCTCAATGTAAGCTGTTCTGTCAAAGTTGCTGAAAAGATTCAGAAAGCATACGAAAAAACAGTCAGAAGGCATACGACACAAAATAATATTAAAGCAATTCTCTCCCTTATATATTTCGTTTTTGAACCATTCTAAGTCTCCTGTACGAGAATTAGTGTCAAAGATGGCAAACCACATTGAAGGTTTAAAAAAAATCCATCAATCGTTGAGGTAACTAAATTGTATTGATTCTCTAGATTGCTCATCAAACATTGATTGGCCTGTCTTAAAATTCATTTATCAAATATTATTAATAATATTAATAATATTAATAATTATAATAATAATAATAATAATGATAATAATGATGATGATGATGATGATGATGATGATGATGATGATGATGATGATGATGATGACAATAACAATATTAATGTCTATGATTATGATGTTTATGATATAATAATAATAATAATAATAATAATAATAATAATAATAAT
>NC_068992.1:45324841-45325858 GCF_001194135.2 Octopus bimaculoides
AATAATAATAATAATAATAATAATAATAATAATAATAATTATTATTATAGGTTTTCTTACAAGTCCTGAACAAACAGAATTGAACATGAACGGTCCAGTAACTGAATTTATTTATTACTTGTTTCTGTGTGTGCTTGTGTATGTGTACGTTTGTACAGAGATAGAGAGAAAGAGGGAGAGAGAGAAAGAGGGGAGAGAGAGAAAGAGAGAGAGAGACAGACAGACAGAAAGAGAGAGAGAGTGAATATGTGTGTGTATTGCGTGTGTGTATGTGTGTGAGAGAAAATGATGGTCATAAAGAGAGAGGTGGTTCCAATATAAAAAGATAAATAAATTATTAAGAAGTGGATGAAAATAGGAAACGACAGAAAACAAAACATTGAGAAAGAAAGAGAGATTAAAAGGAATTGGGAAAGTTGGTGAGATTTTGTGTATCTTAAAAATAAGACAATCGATTGATCTGAACAATCTCTAGTTCAGCCCTTATCCATTGGCAGCTGACAGTGAATTCAATCATATCGTGTATAATTGTTGCTATTATCTCTATTGTTGATTTTGTTGATGTTGTGGTTGATATTAATGTTATTGTTGTGCTTTAATAGTTATATCAATGCTTTATGTCATAATATTTGCGTTGTGCTTTGTTTATAACTCATCGCTTTCATGACTAGAGACGCTATGCTGAATATGGCGTCGCCAGAAATAACTTATCTTGCTTGTGAAGCAGCCATTACATCGATTCCCTAACATTCCACCGTCCACCGTCCAACCTGCGATCCCAAACCGGTGTGGTAGTGGGGGCCAGCAGTTGATCTCCAGTGTGGTGTCTATTTTTAGGCATCGTTACGCTTCTTGGCTCTTTGTGTGTATGTATGTGCATGTATAGATTATATATATACATAGACACATAGACACATAGACACATACACACACTAATATATATATAAATGCGCGCGTGCGTGTGTGTATGTATGTGCATGTATAGATTATATATATACATAGACACATAGACACATA
>NC_068992.1:45325998-45327414 GCF_001194135.2 Octopus bimaculoides
TAAATCCATAGAATATTCAATGATTAGTCTGCCGTTACATTCTTCCGGACTTGCAGACGACATATTTTGTTGAATAACCAATATATCCATGTTTTTGCTGGTAAACTTTACTTATATAAATGATTAAATTTCTTTACCACAACAATCTTTCTGTAATGTTCACATAAGAACAGTGTGTTGGTAGAAATAGCCGAGTGCCGAATAAAATGCAGATGAATATTTAGTTTTGTAATACCATGTTTTGCACTCTCATCCTCTACGGGTTGATTACATTGGTTCCACAGAGCACAGCTCATACCCGTATCGACTATCTCAATAAGGCTTCGCTTTTCCATATTATATCCCATTTAATGCTAAATTCAATCCCGCTTTCCTTCAGTTCCCAAATCTTGCTAGATAAGGACGTACAATTGGCTTTATGTCTGACTCTAGAAGATAAAAGATGGTTATTGATACGTTTTTTCATATTTATCGAACATTCTATATATATATATATATATATATATATATATATATATATATATAGGTAAATTTACCAACCTCAGTTATAATTGTACGTTTATAAATTGCGTTTTGGATTAGGTATCGGCCTAATAACGAACAGTGGGATGTAACTCAACAAAAAATTACCCACATTTCGCAACTTTAATTCCACATAAAATGAGATTCTTTAATTTACGAGATAATGTAATTGGTTGATCATAAACTTCAGAGTTGCATTGATACATTAAATTTGAAAGCAATCTGAGCAAAATTAAAGGGGTCTCATTTTGCGAATGAGAAAGACAAGATTCTGAATATGTAACAATCTTTTATCAGATTGTTTGATTGTATACATTTCTAACTGTGTTCTTCCTGAATATCTTTATATCTATCACGCATTAAGTCTCCAGTACTTATTTATTCTTTTAAAACTTGATACTTATTCTAATTTTTTCTTATCCAGAACCGCTCAGTTACAGGGAATAAACACAATGGGGACAAACACAGACACAAAGACACACGCGCACACGCACGCACACACACACACACACACACACACACACACACACACACACACAAGTATATATGCGATGGGCTCCTTTCCGTTCCCGTCTAACAAATCCACGGTTTGCTCAGCTCAAGGTTATAGTAGAAGACGCTTGGTGAAGGTGCCATGCAGTTGGACTTAATCTGAAATCATGGGAAGCATACACGCACACACGAATGCGAAACTGAATATTACCATACTGTGCTTCCATTTCTATCTATCTATCTATCTATCTATCTATCTATCTATCTATCTATCTATCTATCTATCTATCTATCTATCTATCTATCTATCTACCTTTCTTTGTATCTTGCTTTCTTTGTTTCTTGCTTTCTTTGTTTTCTCCTCTCTCTCTCTCTCTCTCTCTCTCTCTCTCTCTCTCTCTC
>NC_068992.1:45327433-45332999 GCF_001194135.2 Octopus bimaculoides
ATATATATATATATATATATATATATACGTACGTTGATGTTGAAATTCCAGTGACAGAGACTTGGAGAAAAAAGCAAAACAAGAAAAGAAAATGACATACATACATACATGCATACATACATACATGCATACATACATACATACATACATACATACATACATACATATACAAAAGATCAGTATGCCTGTATTTATATATCCATGAAACCTAAACAGCAAGTCATAATTTTTAGTGCTGTATTTCTTTGAGAATGAAGGTATCATCTACGTCAGAGTTACTGTTGTTGTTCTCATTATTATTATTATTATTATTATTATTATTATTATTATTATTATTATCAGTAATAGCAATATGGTTGAATATAAATCGATTTACCGAAAAATATGGAACTGATAACATTGCATATTTCGGCAGGGGACCCTGACACTATCAGTACAATTACGAACAGAAATAAATATAATTTGTATAATAATACAATTTTCCTCTGTTCTCCCACATCTTGTAAAAAGCAATGTACTTTCATCATGGAAGCAAGTGATATAGTTTATGCATTTTGTTTTATATTTCACTTGTTATGTAGATTAGACGTGCAAAACTCCGGAAATGACTGGCTCTGTAAGCAGTGACACGAACTTTACTTCGACGGCAACTGTTAAGGAACATTTTGAAGTAAATGTGGAATGTAATATAATTTCCGAACGACATTTTTTCTCTTCTTCTTCGTTTGTTTATCTCTCGATAATATATTCAGTTTACATCACATGTTCTAGACAAATATCACGTTATGTTGTATTACTTTGATATTAGCAGAATCGAAACACGCACTTCGATATCAGATCCCCCACGAGTATGAATAGGAAATAATAGATAGAATACTCGAAATTATTGTAAATTCTTTGTTCATCTCTAGAGAACATGAAGATAATCAATGGCTGATGATTTTTTCAGCACTTTATATATAATCTGTGTGTAGGGTGTTTGAGTTTTTCTTTTTTCCACTACATATGATCTAAAATAGTTTGATTCACGCACTTCAGTGTATCCTACCGCATCTGAACATGTTCTAAACATATCTTCATAAACATCAATATATATGCGTGTGTATGTGTTTGTGTGTGTGTGATTTGAGAGAAGGAACTATTCTACTAATCATTTTATATTTATCTGAAGAACAACTCTATATTCTTAAAGTATTTTCTGTTATATTCTTAAAATATTTTCTGCTAGTTTGAATAGTTCAGTAAACACACGATCACACACTCACGCATGTGCGCACGCACACGCAGAAATTTATACAAACATACATACGTATATATTCATATAATATATATACATATATACATACACATACAAATACGCTCACACACAAATACACACATACGAGGGGAAGTAAAAATTATCCGCAATTTCACCATAACATATCTTTATTATTGTCACACTGCCTTCTGCGCATGCGTGCTTATAATTGGTATTATTCTGGTCACGTGATCGAAGTTTGAGTCTGATGGTACCGTTGTAGCATGACTTACTCCTTTATGTTTCTAACTAGAATAACTTTCAGTATCCAATAACATTCTATCGCGTACTTGTTCACATACATTTGACATATTCATTTAAGTTTTAGGAAATATTCTTGTTCACATTTCGTCAAACACGAAATATCCCAGGTTAGATTTCTCACATTCATTGATTCCTGAATCATGAAGATTCAATTCGATGAGGTCAACATATGTCAGTAATAGATTAAGGTGTAGTGAGAGGCTAAGGTGGAGTGAGTGTTTAGATATGAGTAGGAGATTAAAAAGTAGTGGTGGTTTAAAGTATAGTATTGTTTAAGGTGTAGTAGTGTTGAAGGTATAGTGGCGGGTCAAGGTGTTCGGGGAAGTTAAAGTGTGATGCAAGTTTAAGGCTAGAGCTTCACTATCAGTAGGGCATGGTCGGTTGTCGTGATAATTGTATTTTTTTAGAGAATGAAGTGGGCGAAACGACAGTGGATTGGAAAATGTTAAAAGTTTGATGGTCCGCCTCCAACAATATTAAAGGGCAGTGGTAGGGTCCTTACTGGGATTAGGTTGCTAATAAGGATCTTATTACTGTAGAAGAAGCATGAAGACTACAAATTAATTTCAGCAAATGAAGACTAAACAAATATAAAAAGTAATACAGCTCTCAACTAATTCGATTACAGCGTGGAAGACAAATATTAGTCATTCAGACACACACAAAGACTATTAACTTCACTTAAACAACCCTACTGCCTGATTAGTATAGTTTTTTTTTCATCTGTCATTGTTGTTCACTTTAACCCCTAGGGTTCGGTAAATTACGTAATGGTCACATATACGATATACTTATTTGAGAACGTCCTTGGGGATATTTATGGATGTTCTATTGTAGCAAACTAATAATGTGTATTTTGATAATTATAAATGTAATTAGAAGTCTCAGTGTTTTTCTCACTAGTGAATAAGATTAAGTTGATGAGATATATTTTTTTCCCGGAATATGACGTTAGTCGAAAACTCGTTCAATACTCTGATAACATGACGCCAAGTCTCCAAATCGAACTAAGTTAACTGTCACATGTTGTAGAAAATAATATGCCTAGTTCTATTATTATGAAGAAACGCCTCTAATGGAATTGAATCTGCTTCCTTTGTATGGAGATGTAAATAATACATGATTTTCTTGGATAAAATATCTTTGATACACTCAAATGAAAATACTAATTATTCATGAAAGATACACGTCACTGTCAAGAGAGAATATAAATAGCAAGATATTTGTGAGGACATTGAGGCCAGTTGGCAGAAGTGCTACTATATCGCAAAAATTGAACAACACCGCTAAGAGTTTACTTTTATAGACGTCTCTAGGATTTATAGAATAGAATATCTGTTAACTTGTGTGTTCAACAGCATCGACTAAAACTCTTCCTTCCAAAATTGCTGACCTTGTGCATAAATTAGAAGCCATTATTTAGTAACTATTGTTAGTAATCTCCACATTTTTATATCGTGAAAGTACTCGATACAATCAGATATAATATATTACCAACACTAACATTCTTTTGTGATCAGGAGTACGACAAGTAAAAGCAAGTCCACTAATATTTGGTCTTACTGTATAGATAATAAATGTATTTGGAAAACAACTTATGTCATTGCTATAGAACTTATGACGTTTCACAAGCTCTTAGTTATTTAATAAATGTATCCTCTGAAGAGCACAGTTATTAAGTAACTAAATATATTGACCCACAGAGATATATCATTTCTCACAATTTCTTGTAAAACGCCATGGTCATCTCTCAAATTCCAAGTCTTAAATTTCATATGTTAATATAAGAAAATATATTAAAGTTTATACTGAAGTTTGTTGCAGTTTGCAGCTCTTACTCAACAGCAGAATAATAAAAGAATCTAGGGCAACGTTTAGAAAATGGCATAATTTGGCTGGAGAATCAAGAATATTAATATAATAGAATAACACACATAAAATTCCTACTTCTCAACGATTTTCAGAAAATTTGAATTGCAATAGAAAACGATATATCAAGCTAAGTGTATGCAATAATATTTGTATTGATAAGATTCTGTGTGCATGGAATTCTAATAGTAATCTCCAGATAGACATTTCCAACTCGGTTGATAATGACTAACAAATAATGTATTCCCAACTGATCTTCAAAGCTGATTTAAGGTAAGAATAAAACAATAAATTTTAGAACTGCCTTCCTTTCGTTTTATTTGACTTTGAAGTAGATTCAGGGGAAATGGCACTACTGCAGTTTAGCGAAGCTATTTAAACGAAATACCAGAAGGATTCTTTCGATTTAACTTCTTCATTATTTTCTTGAAAATTTAGCTACAGTCAAATTATTGGCAATTCAAAAGAAAATACAGCCCTATATTAGTTTCAAAAGCGAGTGCGCAAAATCGAATAACATACACTGCTGTAGTTTTAAACATGAGATTAAAATAATCGAAAAGATGAATACATTCCATGTAAAAATATTCTATTCAATTCCAGCTACGCTAATAAAAAATATATAAACAAGAATTTTTGCTTGGAAATGGAACAAAAATCTATTAGGTTTGTGACAGTTGCATAAATTTGTAAAGGTACAGAATTCGTTGATTATGTATGTATGTATGTATGTATGTATATATGTATATATGTATATATATATATAACCCCTTCTAACATCACTACTAACAGCATGCAGTTTACGTTCCCGGCATGAGGAAAACATCTAGCAAGCGCCCTCAAAACGTTTTTCGCCTTTTATATTATATGTGTATAATGTAATAATTTGATACTGCATGGGCTGAGATCACCGTTGACAAGCCACTATTTCATGTAAACATATTTGGATGATCAAAGTGTGATGTCACTTTAATATAGGGGTTAGAAAAGCTATAATGATTATGGCGGCAGATACTTCTTCCGAATCCTGTAGGCTAGTCTAAAATGTTTTATTTTCACACACACACATACACAAATACACACACATAGTGAAGCACACATAGTGAAGCACACATACAGAGAAAAACACACACATACGCTCTCTCTATCTCCCACACAAACACTTACATTCACACAAATATATATTACATATAAAACAAATACTGTCTTCAGCTGTGTGTGTTTTAAGAAAATGAAAATATTTCTCGTGGGTTCTTCATAATTTCTTGCCAATATAAATTTACATTAACCTATAAATGCATTGTTTTAAAGACAGAAGTCATACATGAAAGAACGTTGAAAGCAAAATCGCGGCTCAGTAAATATTTTGTGCATGTGACTATGTAGAATCGCAAACAGCAGATATAAAAGCATTAAAACAACAAGAAACAAAGATAGGCAATAGACTTTTATACTTTCTTAATCAACGATATGGAATTGAGGCAAATTTCATAACATAATCCATTAATGGCTTATAATCGAAGATATGTGAATTAGCATGCCACTAGCATCTGATTGGATGGTGTAGTATCCTTAATTCCAGAAAGTTAATTCGCTTCCAGCAGAAATCTCTCCCATTTTATTTGTATCTTCATTCTTGTTGTTTTCCCCAACTCTCTCTCTCTTCTTTTTTTTTTTCATATGCACACCTAGCTAGCAACAGGGTACGGAACGATGTAAGATTTCGGCGGTCGTAGAACAAACGCGGAAGAGGCGAAGTGGTATGGGGGGAACAAAAGACGAATAACGCTAGACTGAATGGAATGGTAATTAGATCACACAATCAGACATTGAAATGAGGAGGAGGAGGAGTGGGAGCCGATACACATGGTGATACGCTAATGAAATTAATCAGTGATGTTTCTTTTTAATATCTTAGGCTAAGCACGTACATTACTTAGGTGTAAGTATAAATTCGCAGACATAGTTACGTACATAAACATACATACGTATTAAACAATCAGATATGCATGCATATTACACACATATATACATAAAGGTGTATATATGTATATATGTGTGTGTGTGCGTGTATATATATATATATATATATATATATATATATATATATGTAGATAAATATATTACATTTATATA
>NC_068992.1:45333048-45346842 GCF_001194135.2 Octopus bimaculoides
TATATATATATATATACATATATACATACACACACATATAGATAGATAGATAGATAGATAGATAGATAGATAGATAGATAGATAGATAAATTGATAGGCAACGCAACGAGCTGGCAGAATTGTTAGCACACCGGGCGGGCAAAATGTTTAGTGTCATTTCGTCCGTCTTTTCGTTCTAATTCCACCTAGGTCAGCTTTGCCTTTCGTGGCTTCGGGGTCGATAAAATAAGTGACATTAAAGTTCTGTTGTCTATGTAATCGATTTGCCTCCACCCTCGAAATTGCTGGCCTTGTGCCAAAATTTCTCATGGTAAAGTTTCAATGTATATCCGGAAAGATGTCACGTAGTTATCAAAGAATGAAATGAGCTTGTAATTCCTGCATATTTTCCCAATGCAAGTACGTCATTCTACTTCGAAAGTTTTCCAACCTAATTGGCAGAAATGTTATTGCCATTTGGGCAGGCAGCATTAATTAGTGGACAAGATAGCGATCTTTTGTCTTTTATAACGATGACTAGTTGGTTCACTCTAATCCTCTTGTTTGTATATATTTTCATATTATAGAGAATCTCATAATTTTCATTTTTCATCAAAGGCGTTGGGACAGAAATAGAATATTTTTCTACGCTTGGAGCCTTAATTTTCTTGATTTTATTCCAGTGAAGGTATGTAGCAGCCTATGGTGTCTTCTAAGATATTTTTATACCGCTAGTAAGGAGCAACTACCCAAATTTTCACTGATAATCGCATCAACTCGGCACAGATATAGATAAGACGGGGGATTTAAAGCTGACATTAGAGCTTGGTAATGTTTAAGCCCCTTTTTTCTGTACAGTTCACTTTTCGCATTTAACCACAAAGTAAGTAATCAATTCTACCCGTCAAGGATTCTTTAAACCAATAGCTTCCATTGCCGCTGCCTGTAGCGTTAAAATGACAGGTCAGTTGGTTGACAGTACGTTGGTGTAACGTATGCTACTTTATCTCACTACAGGCGCACGAACCACGCATTTATACCGCAGTGTTGATGTTTCACACCGCAGGAAATCACCCAAACGCCATAGTAACTTTATTGACTGACAGTGTGATAGTTACTGCCAGACTCTGATACATTAGTTGCCTTATTTTTTAAACCGCAATATCCTTATTTGGACTATCATTTTACTATCATGTTTCAGAGTACATGCGCGCGCACACACACACACACACACACACACACACACACACACACACACACACTATGGTTTGGTCCTCCATTCTGTTTATCAATTCAAAGTTTTTCTTCTCAGTTCAGAATAAAAGATCTAACCAACTGTAACCTTCACATCAGGTATGTTACTCTTAGATATCCTTGTTAACATTGTCTGCAATATTGCATCTTCTTCGAGGGTATTTGTGAACCAATTAGTATAATGAGCAATACACAAGAAACTCAGAAAAACCAATGTACCAATGGATATATAAGATATTTCTATAATACAGACATGCTAATGCCGACTAAATTTCTTTAATGTACATGTACGTCTTGAAAACATAGCAAAACCATCGCATAATAAAACAAAAAGAAGAAATGTCCCATAGCAATGAGTTAGGAACTTCCTGCTACTGATTTCAAATATCACCACGTATTAACTTTTTCAGGATCAATACATCAAAGTACCAGTCATGTACTGGTATATCAAATCTACTTTACACCACTTCTCTCACACGAATGCAATTGTTCATATTGTCACAATGATAAACACCGTTTATCTTCGTCATCAACGTCATTGTCGTTGTCTAATTTGTTTTCCTCATCATTATAGTCATCATCCTCATAATAATAATAATAATAATAATAATAATAATAATAATAATAATAATAATAATAATGCACTATAGCTCAACGGAACAACCTGCTCGTGAAATTAACGTGCAAGTGGCTGAGTACTCCACAGATACGTGTACACTAAACGTAATTCTCGGGGAGATTCAGCGTGACACAGTGACAAGGCTGGCCCTTTTGAAATACAGGTACAACAGAAACAGGAAGAAAGAGTGAGAGAAAGTTGTGGTGAAGGAGTACAGCAGGGTTCGCCACCATCCCCTGCCTGAGCCTCGTGGAGCTTTAGGTGTTTTCGCTCAATAAACACTCGTCTGGGAATCGAAACCGCGATCCTATGACCGCGAGTCCGCTGCCCTAACCACTGGGCCATTGCGCCCCCACTCCACTGCGCCAATACATCTATTAACGACAGAACCACCATGCCCAGCAATCGTCCCAAAATCTTTGTATGAAGTAAACTGCTTCAGTTATCTATTAGTAAATTAATTTGAAAGAAACCACCTGTAGCTGTTAAAGAGGCAATGGCGGAGACTTCTACTTTTAGTAGGTATTTTAGAAACTAAACAAACCTGAAACCATTAGATTTACCAGTTGGTCATTTTGTTACTGTTGTTGCTATTGACGTTATTGCTGTTGTTGTTAATCGTTGAGTTGTTGTTGTTGTTGTCATTGTTGATGCTACTGCTGTTTCTGTAACACACTAATACAAACAGTATTGCTTCATGCAGAAATAAAGCACAGAATTTATGGACCATTCCCTGTTATTTCAACTTTCATTTTATTTTTATTTTCTCCACGGTTTATTGCAATTGTTAATAGTGAAAAGTTAAATAATAAATCTAGCAGAAATGTAGTAAAATAATAAAGACGGTGTTGTTGATGGTAATAATGATAATAAAAATTAAAGTAAAATAATGGTTGTTATTTCTTATAATAATAATAATAATAATAATAATAATAATAATAATAATAATAATAATAATCATAATAATAATAATAATAATAATAATAATAATAATAAGGATATATAATATTATTTTATATTAACCTGCGGTAAGAAATCATGCGGAAACAAACGATACTTTAATAAACGATAGAGTTAGGTGTGTGTATATATGAATGTATATGTAAATATATACATAGATAAATGTACATAAATTATAGACATACGCCCACACATCGCTTTTCAGCTGCTTTTTGTGTAAGATCAAATTGTGGTGTGTGTGTGTGTGTGTGTATGTGTATACACACACACGCACTCAGTGAATACATCTGATACATTGATCAATAGTAGCAAATCTCAGTAATGAGTACATTACTGTGCACACATATTTTTAATTGTAGAGTGTGGAGTAGGGGCATTGTCCACGGTATTAACAGGGCCTCAGAGACGGGTGAGATTGATGTCATTAATGTTCTGTTTCAATTGTAGTAGGTCAACATCAGCAGGATAAATATGAACAGGAAGAAAAGTCCAGAGGGTTGACATTAAGGGGACGAACGACTGGACTAGGGTGGACATTGTGTTTAGCGTTGTGCCAAGGGTGTTGGATTCAGCAAAAGTAATGAGAGGTGGAATGACGTGCATGTCTGAAGTACATGAATGAAGGAGTGACAAGAAGAAGCCAGCTTCGAGGAACAGAGGCCATCATAGTAGTGTCAGAAAAAAAAAACAGAGAAGAGAGAGGTAGAGGAAGAGATAGAGATTGATAGATAGGGAAGGAGAGAGAGAGAGAGAGAATATGTAATACGCCAGTGTGCAAGAGGTAGGGACGTGTCCGTTAGTGAGTGAGTTTTGGTTAGTAGAGAGGCCCTTCTCTGGACGCAGTTCTGAGTGTATATCGTTCCAGATGTATTTTGGGCCACACATGATATGGGTAGAATGTCCGCCGCAGTTATTTTGTGGGCCGGAAGAAAAAGGCTAGTCTTTGGGATACAGTCCAATGGATGCTAAGGATAAGTTGTGTGAGGAGAGATCATCGATAGTGCAAGGGCTCAAGCTGAGCACATCACATGACTGGAGGCGGTGTGGTACTTGTGTATGAGTATGTGTTTATTTCTAATGTTAAATAATTCAGGTGTGTTAGTGTATATTTTAGCGTTATGATCCCGAATATACATGCTTATACGGATGATGATGACGATGAGGAGGATAGCGGAAAGAGAGGAGCAAAACGTAGTAGTGCTGTAGTAGCAGCATGAGAAAGAGGCGAAAAAGAAGTAGAAGAAGGAGAAGGAGAAGAAGAGAAAGAAGAAGAAGAGGGAGAAGAGGAGGGAGAAGAGGAGGGAGAAGAGGAGGGAGAAGAGCAGAAAGAGGTGGAGGATGAGAAGGAAGAGAAGGAGAAGGAAGGGGAGAAGGAAACAGAAAGTGGTAGAAGATGGAGGAAGTGATTGACAGTGATGATAATGATGATGATGATGATGATGATGATGAGGAGGAGGAGGAGGAGGAGGAGGATGGTGACGATGACGACGACGACAACGTTGATAATAATGTGCTGTACCTGCTGTAGTTGATGATGATGTTGATGTGGAGCAGAAGGAGAAATGAGAATGGGAAGGTTCGGCCATGAAGATTTTCGTTACCCAGGTAGGTGCTGCCTATGATGCTTATGATGGTGATGATTGTAAAGTTGCCAATGAAAACGCTGTTTTATGCTGCTACTGCTGCTGTTGCTGAGATTAATGATGGTAATGAGGATAAAGCAGAGATAGTGATAATGATGGAATTAATCCAATGAAATTATACGCACCAATTAATGTTGGGTATATATCTCCATAGTAAACGTGATGAATCCATTTAGAAAGCCGCACCACAACAATACAAATGCCGTCACAGAATATATTAAAATGATGCTACATTTATAGAGCAACAGGGCCCTTCTATAAATATTCATGACCGGTTCTTCATCAAATTACACAACTTAACTCTCGGCCAATGACGATCTTCACATAGCATTTTATAGTTAGCTACCAAGTTTTTCACAGAAAAATATTAGCTGTAACCCATCTTCTTATAATTGTTTTAGTACCCTTCACCACACCTATACACTCGTTTACATCAACCCCGACACCCTGTCCCATTTCAGCACCACGATTTCTCTTCTTCCCCTACTTTCTTTTTATTCTTTTAGAAATTTATGAAGACTAATCGATATCTGATACCTAGTGTCACATACACATACATACACACAAACACACACATACACACACACGCGCACACACACACACACACACACACGTAAATATATGTATATATTTATATATATAGATGTATATATGTATGTGTGTGCCTGTATGTATGAGTGCGTGCGAGCGTGTATGTATGGTATATATATATATATATATATATATGTTTGTATGTATGTATACGTGTATGAATATAAGTGTATCTGGATATGTAAATATATATGTACATGTGTGTGTGCGTATACATTTATGTATAATATAATATACATAATTACCCCACCACCACATACATATACATCATTACCAAAAAGGAATAAATCATTTAACAAACAAATACAAAGAAAAATGAAAAGATGAAGGAAGAGCGAAATAAATAAATATAAAAATAAATAAATGAATAAATATTTAAATAAATAAATTGATGAATAAATATATAAATATATAAATATATAAATGTATAAACAAATAAATAAAAGAGCTGAATGAAAGAAAAAAAGAAAATGGTCATTGATTTAATGTGGTGAATCGAAAATAAAAAAAAAGTAAAATGTGAAATATTATTAAACGGAATCGTTAATAGAAGTGTTAACGTGAAGAGCTTAGAGAGTAGGGATTTAAGGGGGAAAAAAAAAACAAAAAAACAAAAACAATGTGATGCGGAAAAACAAAAATTTACATAACGTTTTGTGAAATTATAGCAAGACGGACGTAAACAACTACAACAACAACAACAACTGCAACAACAATTACTACAGCAGTGATATAACAATTACAACAATAAAAAATGACTGCAACAATAACAGCAACAACAAAAGCGATGATAAAGTATTCCGTTTTATTGCATGTCGTATTAGAGAGTGAGGCTGTTTAATATATATATATATATATATATGTATACACACACACACACACACACACACACACACACACACACACACATATATATATATATATATATACATACACACATACATATATAAATATGTATAAATATAAACATATACGTGGTCTGGTTAATAAGTATCTGGACTGTTGCCATAGTAACGGAGATAGAGCACAACGTAAACCTGCTTGGTACAGATTGTCCTTGAACTCTGCTGTGCATACACACTAAGTTTAAATGTACTAGCTTACTTCCGCTGTTGACAGCAGTGCTTGGAAGGAAGGTGTGTAGCGTGCGATCGTCGCATTGATCATGGCAGAGAATCTGCATCAAAGTTTTGCCAAGAGCTTGGTGATACCCGCTCAAAAGCCTATGCAAAGGTTTCAAAAAGTTTTCATCGTTCTTGATGCAATCAAGGAGATCTTCTGCAACTGAAACACGAGTATCTTTTTGGTCAGCTGAAAGCAGTTTTGGCACAAACTTGGCTGACACGCGTCTCATGCCCACATCTTCAGTGATAATGGACTGAACTGAACCGTAACTAATCTGCACATCCTCTGATAACTCCTGCATACTGATTCGACGACTTCCCCTCACAGCTGCAGTCACATCTGCGATATTTTTCTTACTTCTGCTGGTTGCAGGTCTCTGAGAACGTTTGTCAATATCAACATTTTTTCGGCCATCTTGGAAACGTCTTAACCACTCGTACACTTGTGTGCGGCTCATACACTCTTCTCCATACACTTTCTACAACTTTGAATCGGCCTCTGAGCAGGTGTCACCTTGACAACTTTCTCTATCATATTCAATGCGACAATCACACGCTACTCACCTTCCTTCCTAGCACTGCTGTAAACAGGGGAAGTGGGCTAGAATGCAGAGTGCAAGGTCGATCTTTGTCAAGCGGCTTCACTCTGCATGCTTTAGCTTCGTTACTATGGCAACAGGCCTGATGCTCATTGATCAGACCTCGTGCTCGTGTGTATATATATATATATATATATATATATATATATATATATATATATATATATATGCAGCAGTAGATGTAATCTTGAAGTAAACAATGAACTAATTGTGTACCTTTATTTATGTATCACACCAGACTGTGTTCCAGAATGACCTTGGCCGTGAATTAAAGAAAGAGTCAGTTAAGGAATATATAAATGCAGAAAGAGAATGAAAAAGAGAATGAGAGAGGAACGGAAAGAAGAAGAGCGTACGGAGGAGAGACAGAGGGGGAAATTAAAGAAGAGAGGGGTGACAGAGAAGTAGAGTGAGAGAGAGAGAGAGAGAGAGAGAGAGAGAGAGAGAGAGGTGGGGAGAGAAGTAAAGAAGGCAATTTATTTTGATTGACAATTTGATCAAAACTTTATATCTAATTTCCATTTTCCGTTTTCAACTGGAATTTTTTCTTTTGAAATTTAGATGTAAGAAATATTTTAGAGGAAGAGGAGAATAAGATTAATGGTATTAGTGATATGAAATTCTACCAACTAACAATCCTATTTTGCTTGCCGTTTTGATTCTATAAGAGCCAACCTGTTGCTGTACCAAGGGCTTATGTAAAGCATTTAGCAGATTATTTCATTGAAATTTGTTGATTTGTTAACAAATACACACGGGAATATTTTCTTTTTTATTGTTAGTAATAAAGGGAGAAAATGTCAGTCACTTTTCCCTGACATACCGTCATAATTGAATAGGGAAGAGTCTATTCTAAGCTTTAACAAATCTGCACAAACACATCCATTTTGTTATAGCTTCTGATGCGACACTATACGACGGTCTGTTAGAATTACGGCAGATAATCCCATATATCATATTTTAGGTGGAAAAACCCGTTTCGTAGACGTTCAAAAGCATATTTCTAACATATATATGAAAGTACTCATAATCCTGAATTTGAAAGTCGGATAGACATGAATTGTTGCCGTAATAGATTTATTGATGGATTGAAGACGGTATTTTTCAGTTCTACAGTCTTCCATGATTAATGTGAAGCCATTGAACGCTTCGAGTTGATCAAAGTCATCGATTCCAATTTGATTGATATCGTATGCTAGTTTGGTACTAGCTGTCACTTTTAAAATCTCATTAATCAAACCGATAGGAAATAATAGCAATATATTATCTTGGTACGATTGTATCGATTTAATCCATATCGATTGATTTAGTGCTGCTGTATCGATTTGGAACAAACAAAGAGGAAGTAGTTGCGGTAGATATACCTCAAAGAAAGAAAATTGTTATTGAAACATTCTAACAGACTAATGGTAAGTGTGGTAGAATTGAAAACATGTTTTCAACAAAACAAATCTTGTTTACATTCCCATTTTTCAGGTTTCACTACACTGGAAACGTTTTCCGTTTTGGGGGAGAAAAAAATGGTCGAAGTTACATTCGTTCATTTATTACCGACAAGGATAATCATTCACTGGACAGAGACTCGGAGCATGAAAGATCAATGAATTTATCTGGTTATCACACACAATAACGGTGTTGTCATTTATATTTAACTAACAGAATTTAAATGGTAGTGGGGGAGAATACGTTGGGTTTTGAAATATTAATCGGTTTAAATATATAAATATATATATATGTTATATGTTTCATTGTGTATTTCTTGAGAAGTACATTCGAATCAGCTAATCGGTTGAGATAAATGAAACCTTATAAAAAGTCTGTTAGCCTTTTTGTCGAACTCTAGTCGCTAGGCACATCAGAACAATTCCATTTCAAAGAATCTATGTATGTCCAGCCATATAATTTCCGTTTCTTCTTGGATCTGTTTCATTACTTTGTAGCCTTTCTACTTTATTCCAAGCAAAAAGTTTTTATAAGTTCAGCAGCTCGTTGTTTGCATGTGAGGTCTTTTCTGATTATTCATACTAGCAAATCTACCCATCTACGGTGGACGCATAAAATGAGGGAGAGAAGTCATAACAGCAGTATGTATTGAGAAATGTGTAAATGGACTTGATAGATTACTGGATGATGTCTTAGAGAAATCATATTATTATTGGTGATACAGTATTCTATTACAGCTATATGACGTGTTTGCGACTAAGTGACATGTGATGATGATTCACTCTAGAACTGAAATAGGCTCCCAGCCTCTGTATCATGAATGGTTATGTGGACCACTCCTAACGAAAGTCAGAGCTTCCTTCGACCACTACATAAAAATTATCAATTGTATTAAGTCAACTTTTACGAATGTTGCTGTTTAAAGGAAGCAGAGACTAGTTTAGCAAGTTACATTCATATAACATCTGCATTTTTTAACACATCGATTGTTATGTAGTTTTGTCATGGTGCGTTCCACTTCTTCACTTGCTTTGACTAAGTGTTTCACTTGATGTAATTTCTAGAAACTGGAAATGATATGTCATTCAATCATCATTTAGTGCAGTACAAACCAAAGTATTAACACTACTGGTGAGTCCCTTCAAGTGTTCCAGTCTTTACTCAGTTGTCGTTATTATAGACTAGATTTAAGGTGGCGAGCTGGCAGAATTTTTATCGCACTGGGCAAAATGCTTAGCAGCTTTTCTTTTGTCTTTACGTTCTGAGTTCTGATTCCACCGAGGTCGACTTTACCTTTTTCTCCTTTCGGCAGCGATAAATGAAGTACCATTCAAGTACTGGGGTCGAATTAAATGACTTACCCCTTCCGCCGGACTTGATGGCCTTCTGGTAAAATTTGAAATCATTATTACAAGTTAAATATACTTTTAAAGAAGATTGTCTTTCTTTAAAGTTTTGGGGTAGACGTATCCATAAAGGGATTTTCATCCACTGTCGTTTTTATAAATTGAAAAGTAGAAGTAGACGCATCAATTGCTTACATAAGAACATTCAGAATAAATGAAACAACAATAACTGAAAATCGAACTTGAGTATAAGTCAATGCGCCAAAAGGCCTGTAATTTCGAATAAAAGTAACATGTGCTCATTAACCTTTTCTTAAAAAGTAGTTATGCTTTTTGTAATAGATTTGATATTGGAATTACGAGATATGTAAGCGCGTACACATACAAAAGCGATTACTTTATATGATATAGTGCAAACGAAAAAAAAATGTCCTTTAGCTTCATTTGACAGCGAAACTCTTGGAGATTAATTAAATTGTATATCACACAGCTATCGACAGGGTATGCTTTCTGCCCAGGTTTACTTTTATAGAAAACGCTGTGTAAATGAAGGAATTTTTAGTGGAATATTTTGAAGTAAAACGTTAAAGAAAAATGTACTGTAGTTTTATTGAAAAATAGTTTGGGATTTAGAAAACAAACAAAAAAAAAAGAATGATGATGATCATAAAAATAAAGGTAACAACATATGTGTCGCTGGAGGCAGAGGGGAAAATATTTCACGAATCAATACAGAGAAAGTTTTCGATTACCCGCAGGCTTATTGAATGCGTTAAATAGAAATCAAGAAAAAAAAAGCCATATATAAAGAAATGGTCATCGTATAAGAGAATTTCAATGTGAAATTGTCTTGCCGTATGTATTTGAAGCGGAGTGGAAGAGAAATACAAGGAAAAATCTATTTTTGAAATAAGATAATAAAACAAAATTAAAATAAATAGCAAGCAGGCATTTGAAATGAGAGAGAAAGTAGGCAGTTAAAATGAAACGAATAAAGAAATGAAATACTGTAGGCCAACCGAGAAAAATTTTATAATATTACACAGTTTTATTTGCTGCTGCAGCTGGAGGGTTAGTGATGGCTGGTACTGTGAGGTTGACTATTTTGCGTTGAAGTCGAGGCTATAGGAAAATGAAAGTAAATATATAACGAGAGTCATTTTTTTTTCTCAATTAGGTGAAAAACAACATGATATCAAATTTAGAAATAAAATATTAATAATTACTAATATAATTTTATACATTTTTGTTATTATTGCTTAGGGCAGGCGTAGTAAATTGCAGGTGACGTTATGTATGTATATATGCGTGTGTCTATGTATAATATATATATATATACACTCACCTGAAATTGAGTATTATTTTTTCAGTTTATATACATAAATGTATATTCAAGTATGTTTGCATGTGTGTGTGTGTGTGTGTGTGTGTGTGTGTGTGTATGTAGAAGAGGTCTTTATATATAATCAATTATACATGTATTCATAGCTTTCAGGAGATTATGTAATGGAATATTCTGTAACTGCTTTCATAGCTCGCCAAACGCTTCCTATTAAATGGTATTTATTCATATAAAGGTTTCGTGATTCGAGTATTTAACCGTAATGGCTTCCGTTGTTGAAGTCTCCGGTAGAACTGTTTCTGCTGCACTGCCTTACAGAAATAATTGAAGCAGAAAAGGAAAACCGAGCAATGAACGAGAAATTTGGGGCCTGATATCTGCGGTGAATCCTAAATTTTCAGAGAAATGAGTTTGTGACGTAAAGTGTTCTGTTGTAAGAGTTTAAAATGATTGAAGACAAGAAGCCACGTGATGCAATTTAGATTTGAAGAGTGTATCAAAACATAGAATATTTGCAAATTTTAGAAGCATTTGTGGTATGAATATTTTTTTTATCGAACGAAAAGCAGATGTGACTTTGGCCGGATTTGAAATTGGATATAAGAGGGCTAGAACATATACTACAATGCATTTACGTCGATACTCCGACGATTCTGCAAAGTCACTGCGCTAGTAAAGAAGTATGATTAACCAGTGCGTAAAATTAACCAGTACAAATATTTAAATATTCCTATGTATTGTTAGTGTAAATATTGCTGCGTGTAGATACTACTGAGTATAAAACATTTATGTAATACTGTTCTGTACAATTACTGAGTGCAATCACGGAGTGCAGTTAATGTACAATTTTAGCCATACATTATATCTGTAAATAATTACCATGTACAATTCCTTAGTTATACTTCTGTGTGCAATAATACTATTAGTACAATATGCCGTTAATACTGTTTGCTATTACTACTTTCCGCTCTTCCTACTGTGTACCATTAACAATATAAACCATTATTATTCGGTTACATTACTACTGTGTATCATTATTTTAGTGTACCATTACTGCTGTGTACCTTACTAAAGTGTACCCTTCAACTCTATAACACTCCTTCTATGTACCATTACAACTCTGTATCATTAGTACAGTGTACTATTATTTCTGTGTACTGGGATCGAGTCAATCTAATGGGCTTTCTCCTTCCTGAAAAACTGCTCGTCTAATGCCAAGATTTGAAACCATTATTACTGTGTACCATAACTACTTACCTATGTTACTACTGTGTATAATTACTATTGTCTACCATCACTGCTTTGTACCGTTATTACTATATGCCATTACTATTGTTTACCATTTGTACTGAGTACCATTAAAAGTGTGTTCCATAAGAAATGGGTATCTTTTCTACTGTGTACCAGTGGTAATGTGTAACCTCAGAATTCTATATCTTTTTCAATTGTGTTTCGTTGTAACTCTGTACAAACTTTTTACCGTTAACACTGCATTATTGCTTCTGTGTCACTGATGTGTACCTTTGATACTGTATGCCATTACTAATCTCTGTCATTAGTAATCTGTATTACCACAACTGTTTCCTGCTACTACCTTGTATCACAGGTATAGAAAATGTCCGGTAGATTGCTCAAATGATAGAGATATTTCCTCGAAATAGATTATATTGTAAGCGAATTATTCATGTTACCTCTGAATGAAGGTGCGTGGCTTACTGGTTCGGGTATTCAGCTCATAATCGTAAGGTCGTGAGTTCAGTTTTCGGTGACGCGTTGTGCCTTTCAGCAAGACACTTTTTTTTCACGTTGTTGGAGTGGTCCACTACACTCAGTTGGCAAAAAACGAATAGTACCTGTACTTCAAAGGGCCAACCTTGTCACACTCTATGTTACGCTGGAACTTCCTGGGAACTACGTTAAGGATACACGTGTCTGTGGAGTTCTCAGCCACTTGCACGTTAATTTCATGAGCAGGCTATTCCCTTCATCGAATCAACTGGAACCCTCGTCGTCGTAATCGACAGAGAGAGTTTCACCTCTGAATGTTCAAACGATCCAAAATTTTGCTTATTGTTTTGTTAACCGCGTACCTAATGAAGTCGTTTGTAAAAAGATTTTAATATTTTTGTAAATGAATTAATTATAAAATCAAATAATTTATAAATAATTTTACTCAGTATCATTATTATGTATTGAAACATCGCTTTGTAAGTGTTGAAAAGAAATACTTTCGGTGCGATGGAGACTGTATTTAACATGTAACGCTTACTAACATAAGGCAACCCGGTAAACGATAGGGAATGTTGTATCCCACGCGCATCAGTGGGATCACTTCATATATTAGGAATAACTACTATATATTCTTAGATCATACACTACTGTATACAGTAAACAGACGTCGTCATAAAATAGTGTTTCCTGGTCAGCAGGCTTAAGTTTATATATTTGCAGAATCAGTAAGGATCAGAAGCAGAAGAACAATAAAATCAACCAACTTATCGCGAGGAATTTCTTCTAAATTTCCACCGTTCTGTTGTTGCTTAAAATATATTAACAAAAGATTAAAGAATCAGCTGAAAATAAGAATCTCTACCATTATCGACGGTTCCTGTTATGTCTGTAATTATCGAAGAGAACTGGCACTAAAAGAAGTTCTTAGAATCATAAAACGAACAGAAAACTAAATACAATTAAAAGGCTAAATGTAGTTTATAATCCTGTATTAGCATCCATAAATCTAGAGTAATTCCTTTAATCCTTCTCCAAAGAACTCATAGCTTCCAAGACTTTTTCAAAGGTTTTCACGATTTGTTTTATGAATAAATTATTTATTTTTTTCTCTTGTGCACATTTTTGTTTATATATATATGTATACATACATCGACATATATATA
>NC_068992.1:45347095-45350033 GCF_001194135.2 Octopus bimaculoides
AGAGAGAGAGAGAGAGAGAGAGAGAGAGAGAGAGAGAGAGAGAGAGAGAGAAAGAGAGAAAGAGAGAGAATGGATAGGAAGAGAGAGATATTGTATACATATACACAGTATATACATTTATGTTAATATAAAGATATTTTTGAAAATGCATGCACACACGCACTCAGTTTATTGAATCTGAATGTTTACTTCGCCACTCTAGTTTCACGGCATTACGAACTTACCTATAACTACACACACACACACACACACATATATATATATATATGCACACACAGACACACAGACACACGCGCGCGGGCACACACACACACACTTGTATTTGTTTTATGCAAATATGTGTTTTTGTGTATATGTAAACACATGTAATGAACAGTCTACCTGTCTCTCCCAGTCTACTTATCCTCATAAAACAATACAATCCAAAGAAACTAGTGACGGTCTGTGTTGGTAAATAGTAATTACGAACATTCACAAAGGGAAATAAGTTACTTTACTGTGAGGAGAAAATCTAATGTTTCAGTACAGCACTGCATATTTACGAAAATGTCTGCCAGAAAGATATCTTACAGAGAAAAGTTATGGCTCTATCTCTGCGTATAACTTTCTATGTATTCTGCATTTGATCGGTTAATAAAATCGGTTAATAATAATAATAATAATAATAATAATAATAATAATAATAATAATAATAATAATAATAATAATGATAATGATAATAATAATAATAATAATAATAATAATAACAAATGCCCTAATGCAGTACCAAGCAGTGTCTCTCATGACTTTTCATCTTAACTGATTGGAAGTGTTATCATGTACATAGTTTTGTCTTGGTATAAAAGATGGGCTAAAGCAAATATTCAGCTCCATACCACAGATTTACTTGTCAGTTGTTTGACCGTAACCAGTCGAGCATGGCCCTTTGTGGCTGACAATATGTGCATCTCTGATCACGAGAAGAAATAGTGGGGGAGCATCATAGACATAATTTGAGAAGAATTCTTTGGGGTTTGAATAATTCACCTCTGAATTATTTCAAAGGACGGTTCCCTGAAGAGAAAAATACATTTATAAAAACATCTTTTATTCCTTTGGAATAGAGGGAATGTAATTTTCGAAACATGTGTCGGAAGTAAAGGAACTTATTTATTATATGTCCCATACTTAAAATTAGTTTTCGAATATAATGCATGTATTTCTTAGGAAAGTCCACAATTGCGACCAGCCGCGAAGCAGAACTACATTACAGTGTAAAGTGAACATTTAGTGAAGATCTTCGAAAACACCAGTACTTTTATTTTGAAGGATTTTCCAATCAACGAGTAGAATTTCTAATAGTGAGTATTTATAAAACGTTTGTAAAGTTGTTCAAGCTGTCAATGACAGACTTGTTATGGTACCTTTCTATAATGCTTGTCTGCTGGTTGATTTTGGAGTTGACATCAAAGAAATTTTTTTAGTTAATTTTTCCTTTTCTGGGTTATCTATTTCAGGTTGGATAAAGAAAATGTCTTCCAGTGTGAGGTATGATTGTCGAGGTGCTAAACATTTTGTTATGCTTTTTATATTCTTGTCATTTCCAGTGCTTCTCAGTTGATTTCGTTCCTTACACAAGGGTCTGGTTTTTTCTGTTTTAACTTTTATTTTCGAGAAGAATTAATGATTGGTGCATTTAAGGTATGGAAATTTTGTCTTTGAATATGAAGACTGCTTCCGATTTTCAAAATCTCTTTTTGAAGATGTTTCAATCTTACTTTTCGTATCATATTAAATAAGTCTGTTTCGATCTGTTTTCGCTTCTTGATTATTCATGGACAGCTTTGTTTTCAGAAGTCAAGTATTTTCCATGTGGGCGCGTTTCGGAATATAAATATTTATTCTGAATTTTATTTAATGTATAATTTATTTCCCTGTATACTTCACTTCATGCAAGACTTCATTTCATTATCCATGCCCGCACTTTTTGAAGGCAGATATATGCGCGCGCGCGCACACACACACACACACACACACACACACACACACACACACACACACACACACACACACACACACACACAGACCAAGCACACCGTAAAATCAATCTATTCATGATCTTGTCAAAGGGAACGATATTCATAATGTGTCGCAGTTGTCTTATCATATCTGTGTAACTTGTCTGCATGAGCTTTATAAACTGTTCTAGTTTCATAGACTGTCCCGGTTTCATAGATCGTGGAAGAAAGCACGATAGCCTGGGTATACCAGGCTATGGTGTCTGATGCATATAGAAACATGCCTATTGTTCCACAATCTCTCCTGCAGCCTTCAAATAAAGCACAAGTCTGCTCATCATGGATGCGGTTTCTTGGTTCTTTTTCACGTTAATCTCTAAGCCAAACTGTTGTGTAGCTCTACTAGCACTGAGGGCAGCCAAATCACTCTCATCAGTGAACAGCATCTCTCGTAATGGGGCCTTTGTTTCATACTGTGAAGCGTTGAGCGGATCAGCATCATGCCGGGTCTGGATGATAATCATCCTTCAATCTTCTCCGAAGGCATCTTCCAACACTGCTGCAAGATAGAGGGAGAACAGAGCTCGAGCAAGTATTCAGCCATGTTTGACTCTATTCGTCCCTGCTACTTCGCTTCAGGTATTGCTCTCTTGTACTACAAATGCCTGCGTTCCTTTGTGCATGAACCTGACCTAGTGGATAAACCTTCGAGGACATCTAGTGAGCGGAACATACATATGTTAGAAGTGTTAATAGACTTCACAAAGGCTTTTCACACAGAATACTGCGATGGACTTTGGGTGGTCCTTAAGAAACACGGATGTCCTCGAAAGTTCATTAACCACCCCCTGTGTATTTGTGTATATATATATAAATATATATATACACACACACATATAAATATATACATACATGCATATATATATACATGCATTATATAT
>NC_068992.1:45350650-45356096 GCF_001194135.2 Octopus bimaculoides
CCCCCCCCCCAATCGCTTGACAACCGATGTTGCTGTCATTACGTCCTCGTAACTTAGCGGTTCGGCAAAGAGCCGAGAGAATAAGTACTGGGCTTACAAAGAATAAGTCCTGGGATCGATTTGTTCGGCTAAAGGTGGTGCTCCATCATGGCCGCCGTCTGAAACACATAAAAGAATAAAAGAATAAAAATGTCTCCAAAACACCACTCCATACCAACCGACACTAAAACCTAATTACCACACTACAAAAAACTCACATACTTTAGGAAGGTTTTTAACTCAACAGAGACTACATGAAGCTAAGATTAACTTCAATGTATCGCACTCCTACTATATCTTAACTGCCGAAACTTCGAAGTCGCTGTAAATAATATTTATGTTTAAGAAAATAAATTTATTCTGTACAAAAGTATAGAGTAACCAAACAAATTAATGTAAAATTGTTTTTTTTTATAACTAAACATAAAAGCAATTATCAACATATGAATGTGTGTGTGTATACATTTATATATACATATATATATATATATATATTTATATATATATGCATATATACACACACCCATATATATGCATACACACACAAACATATATACATACATACATGTGTGTGTGTGTGTGTGTGTGTGTGTGTGTATTTATATAATAGTATGTATGTTTATCACAGCTGTCATGGGACTCAGAGCCTTCTCTGTCGAGAATTGTCGAAAGTTCAGTACACTTCATTTATTGCTTGACAATCATTATTTATTGGTGAAGTGTGACCGAAAAAAATGGATTTAGTCATTGACACCACTAGCATAGAAATTGTATGAAATTAAATAAACACACCGAACACTCACAGTCTCTGTCATCTCATTTTCTCTCTCTCTCCGTCTCCGTGCCTGTCTCTCGGTTTCTCTCCGTTACAGTACCATTTATCAGTCTCAACAAAAGAAGTCAACAGGGTAAATCATTGGCAACAAAAGAAGACGAGGACGAAGAAAAGAAGAAAAAGAAGACGAAGAAGTCGAAGAAGAAAAGAGTTAGCGCTTCATTATTATATTCATTTCTCAGAGGAAAAAAAAACTATTTTAATGAATTATTTATCATAGCACACGATTGTAAAATGGCCGACAAATCATAGTAGCCATATTATTTTTGTTTTGTTATCTTTGTTGTTGTTCTTTTTGTTATCTTTTGTTGATTTTGTCGTTGTAGTGGTGGTGGTTTTTAATGTTAGTTTTCGTCATATTTATTTATCTTTTTTGTTTTCTTCATTTCTTTTGATGGAGAACACTGATTTAGCATAACGCACTATGAATTCTTTCAGTAAGTCTCTGAAATCTTCTCTTGTAATAAAAAATTAAATCATATGACTTACTTGAAGAAAAATAGGCGGGGAGGAAGAGAAGGAAAAGAGAAATATGAACACAGCCACACACATACACACACACACACACACACACACACACACACACGTACAAATATGTATGTTTATATATAAATATATAAATGTGTGTAAGAGAGAAAGTGTGTGTGAGAGTGAGTGCGTGTGTGTGATTGTGTGTCCGAGTGTGTGTGTGTGTCGCGAATGTGCGCGAGTGTGTGTGTGTGTGTGCGTGTGCGTGTGCGAGTGAATGCGTATGTGATAAAAAAGAAACGAAAAAAATTGACATTATTAGGTCACTGTTAGGTATCATGTGTTGTAGTGAATAGGCAATAGCAAGACCAAGTGCTGAACTCTGGGGTAATACTGGATAAGAGCTTGGTAAATAGCAGTGATACATGCAAAAGATATGGAATTTGGCACAGAATATGAGAGAGAGGGTGACAGAGAAAGCGAAAGAAGGAGTGTGTATGTAAGAGAGAGAAAGAGGGTGAGAGAGTGAGAGAGAGAGAGAAAGAGAGAGTAGGTGGGGGACGACAGAGTTTGAAAATATATATGAGTAGAATGGCGACCCGTCATGTTCTGAATTTATGTCTCAGTAGAGGTCAACACTGTCTTCTACTCTTGTGGGGTCGTTAAAATATAGTATCAGTGCGATGCTGAAGTCGATATACTTCTGTAAAGATATATAGATATGAACAGAATTCTAATTGAAGGCGGCAATAGGAAGAAATAAGTAAAAAAGTTAGTTGACAAAGTATACGTACAAGCTATAGGGAATCAGAAAAAAAGAAGGATGGAGTGAGAAGGGGGAAGGGCATGAAAGAGAAATAGTAAAAGAAAATGGTTGTTGGGAGTGATCAAAATTTGAATGAGATCGAAGTAAAAGGGAAAGAAGTGAATTAAATAGCGGTGAGAAAAGGCAACGGCCACAAAGCACCAGTCAAGAATACGCACACACTCATACATAGAAATATTTTATAGATCTACGTGGATATGAATATGTGTATAAGTGTTTTAATTATATAATTTATGTATGTGTGTATATATATTTATAATGTATATGCGTGTATGTATACGCATTATATTTATATTAATATTTTCTATATTATTTTAAGGGAATTAACTATATAGACGGCTTATTTACTAATGGAGTGACTGAGAGCGTAAGAGTGGTTGTGTGGTAAGTAGCTTGCTTACCAATTACATGGTTCGGGGTTCAGTCCCACTGCGTGGCATCTTAGGCAAGTGTCTTCTACTATAGCCTCGGACAGACCAAAGTTTTGTGAGTGGATTTGGTAGACGGAAACTGAAAGAAGCCCGTCGTATATATATATATATGTATATGTGTATATGTTTATGTGTCTGTGTTTGTCCGCCCACCATCGCTTGACAACCGATGTTGGTGTGTTTACGTCCTAGTAACCAAGCGGTTCGGCAAAAAGACCGATAGAATAAGTACTGTTTTCCAAAATGGAGGCGAACACATTTCTCCATGTGATCAGCTTGAAAAATTGTTAAGACACTAGGGCATTCTTCTACTTTTCTTAACATGAAACCAATGCTAACCTTAATTCACAAATAAAGAAATTATATCCCCTAATGCGGTGTTAAACACTCATTTTCATCCTTCCACATCTATGTGTATATACATACATACATACATACATACATGATGGCTGCCCCTCGTTATCGAGTATGGCCATTGCACGAAGCTTAACTTAACGGTGCTGTGATCGAATGTGACTTTTTAGCCCATACATACATGCATACATACATACATACGTGCATGCATACATACATACATAGATAGATAGATAGATAGATAGATAGATAGATAGATAGATAGATAGTCAACTGTACATGTAGATAATCAAAGAAAACAGTAGAAAAGGAAAGAACAGAAAGAAACGAAATTGAGTTGGTGAATCAAGAGGAAAATAACATTAGAAGTCGAGAGAGAGAGGGGGTAAAATACATGGGCGGATGAAAGGGGACTGCAAGGTAAACAGACGCTATATATTTAAATAGAGCGTGAGTGGGTGTGACACAAAGTGACGGAGAAAGAGGTTATACATGCACAGAGAAAGACGACAGTGGCAAGGTTGGGGCATGGGAGGTGAGAAAGAATAGAGAAAATAAGAAAAAAAAAAGAATCATATTCAGATCATTGAAGTGAAGAACAGAGAGACAGTGAATCAAAGTATGAATTTTAAGATGATTATTAGAAGATGCTGTGTAAGCAATTTAAAACACATAAGTATAGAGGATAGAGGAAGAAGAGGAAGAAGACGAAGACGAAGAAGAAGAAGAAGAAGAAGAAGAAGAAGAAGAAGAAGAAGAAGAAGAAGAAGAAGAAGAAGAAGAAGAAGAAGAAGAAGAAGAAGAAAAACAACAACAACAACAACAACAAGGAGAAGTAGCAGGACTAGGAGTAGGAGTAGGTACAGAGGATGGAGAAGAAGTGAGAGAATTATCGATTTTGGTAACTATGATATTAGTTTATGTAGACAAAATATTATATATAGTCAATATTGATCACTGCAAACAACGGAAAAAGTTGCGCCTGACAGTATCAACAGTCAGCACACTCACACACAAAGATATACACACACACACTTCCATATAGACTTACAGATAGGCAAACAGACACACACATACACACACATACACACATATATGTTTATAAATGTATATAAATGTTCATACGATGATACATAAGTTTAAATATGACATACTAGTTCGGTTACCTGAAAAAGAAAAACTACTCAGTACATTCTTGGAGTGTCAAGAGTATCAAATGTATTATGACTGTTGGAAAGTTGAATATTTCCCATTGACTGGTAGTCAGTGGCGGACAGAGAGGAAAGGAGAAAGAGATTTTAGGATTAAGTCTTGCCAATTCGTAATACTAGTTTCAAATTTTGGCACAAGACCGGAAATTTGGCGGGGATGGGATAAGTCATTTACATCGACCCTTGTTCCCGACTAGTACTTATTTCATCGACCCCGAAAGGGTGAAGGCGTTACAAGAAAATGTTTTCAATTACAAATATGTTGATAAGTATACAGTGGGAAGAAAAGAGAAAGAAAAGAAAGAAAATGCTTCAACGGTATCATCAAAAGTTTAAAAATTAATATACCAAAATTTAGTTTAAACCAACTAAGATGTATACTATAGGAGGAATGACGGATCGATTTTAAAAGAATTCATAGGCTGATAATCGAGCATGGTACTAGATTGAAATATATAGCAATTCGACCTCGTTTATTGAATAAAAGGGGATCAGCAAGATGGTTATAGACCTGTTTAAAATTTTAAAATGTAAACTAGGCATTTATTTCTCTTCTATTCATGTTAAGTAGTTTCTAATTACTGTAGCACAGACTCCTGTATCCCTGGATAAACCATTGTAGTTTATTTTCTAATTAAAAATAAACATTTTGAAAGCCTAGAAATATAAACCACAATGTGGATACAGTAACTAAATCGATGCCCCTTCATAAAGTTAGAGCTATCTACGACAAATGTATGAAAAAATGTTTCATATATCTTACGTATATCTATCGACAACAAATGTTTATTTAAGGAATTTTTCTAGGCTCAATAAACGATCTACCTACCATTAAAATATATTTTTATGGTATTTAATTGCAGATATATAGAAATATTGACCAATCCCCTTCTTCAATTAAATAGCTTTCGCTCATAAATGCTAAATAGGTAGTTAAGTCACTAGGATGTACGATTCGTGAAAGATGCCTCAATATTGGTAAAACATAGTGACAGCTTAGTGTAGACAATAAGTCAGATAAACCAGATTATGCCGTAGAAATGCAACTTGAAGTTTTAGTGAACTGGGAGTGCACTTAAGGACTTGTTTTGAATACTCAAATTTTCTTATTCGTATCTACACTTTGAACTTGCTCCAGCATAACGAAACGTCAGTCAATTGGGCGTATTCGGCTAGTGTTAAGTGTCTCGTTAATGGATAAATCTCGGTTAGTCACACTTAGAATGCAGCTCTCTCTCTCTCTCTCTCTCTCTCTCTCTCTCTCTCTCTCTCTCTCTCTCTC
>NC_068992.1:45357499-45358545 GCF_001194135.2 Octopus bimaculoides
GAAGGAGGAAGTAGAAGAATAGGTGAGCAACGAGAGGAAAAGAGAAAGAGAGGAAAAACGAGGGGGAAAAAGAGATACGTAGTAGTAACAGAGGAAGAACGAGAGGGGTAAAGCGAGATACGTAGTAGTACAGAGGAAGAACGAGGGGGTGGAAGGAAAGAGAAAGAGATAGAGTAGCGTCGGAGGATATGAGTTACGAAAACTACTTACATTTGGAAGATGCTGCGTTCAATCATGTAAAAACAAATAGTAAATGAGTATATGCATATATACGTACAGGTATGTGCATACCGACATCCACCTGTATGTATAGGTGCATAGCTCGGAGATTAATGGTGCGAAACCAATGGTCACTCTCTGACCGGCCATAACAACCTAATATATATATGTGTGTGTGTGTGTTTGCATGTATGTATATAATGGCATTGCCACATGGCAATAGCATTGATTGATATATATTACACTCTGTTTGAAAGGAAATATTAAGCACTAATTTATTGTCTTAAATCAGATTGGTTATTTGGATACAAATTACGTGATGCTTTTCAATATACCTTTGAGTCACACACATTTTGCCTATTAACGCGAAGTTTTATGTCTCTAATAATTAAATATCAATTCATATTGAAAATCTTCCTTGAAGCAAGCAACAACACACAGCTACAAAATAAGGTAGATGGGTGATGTGATTATGGACAAACTCAAGGTTTGCTTTTAAGAAACTCCCCAGACATTAGAATAATTATTCGTGTGTGTATTTATGTGTGCGTGTGTTATATCTATACATATATGTATGCATGTATGTATGTGTATATGCATGTACGGGTGTACACATGTATATATGAATTTCTATCCACCTATCCATCTATCTATCTGTCTAATTATCTATTTATCTATCTATCCGCAGTGTCACGCGCGCACATATGCGCAGACATATGTACACACACACACACACACACACACACACACACACACACTGACACACACAGACATGCGCGCGCGCACACACACACATACACACACACACACACACACACACAACACAC
>NC_068992.1:45358965-45365297 GCF_001194135.2 Octopus bimaculoides
CTTTCTTTCTTTCTTTCTTTCTTTCTTTCTTTCTTTCTTTCTTTCTTTCTTTCTTTCCTTTTTTTCTTTCTTTCTTTTAAATAGGAGCAAACATTGTAATTAAACTATAGTATTAGGTCAAGTTAGTCAATGGCTGACCTACAAGAGTACAATATCGTTCAGACCTTTGCAAATCTTTCTAACTATTTTTTTTTATTTTTCTAAAATAAGTTAAAGAGTGCACCAGCAGGAAGTTTATATTGTCTCATAATTGCATTTCGAAATATTCTGACGTTTTTTCACCCTTCAAATTTCTAGCCTATTTTAATTGCTGCACAATTGTTACATAAATGTATTATTTTGCAGATATTGCAAGAAGAAACTCTATTTATTGTCTTTAAAAGCCAAAATTTGAATTAATTATTTTCATTATTTCTAACATCAAAATACATATGGTTGTGATGCATGTGTCCTGGTAGACCCTCATCAGACGGGTAGTCACGATGGGTATATTGGACTTCGTATATTTTACCCCAGTGTCAATTTGATGGCATGCACTGCTCTCTCACTCAATAATTAATAATAATAATAATAGCTTCAAATTTTGGCACCAGGCCATCAATTTTAGTGGTGGGGCGGATAAGTAGATTACATCGACCCCAGCGTTCAATCGATACTTATTTTATCGACCTGGATTTCATCGGGATTCGATCATGGAATGTAGAGACGGTTCAAATGCCGTTACAGATTACGTCTGCATGCTAACGATTCTGCCAGATCACCGATGGTTACTGTTTCAATATTTCTATAACTACCAAAGTGGTAAGCTAGCAGAATCGTTAGCACTCCAGACAAAACGCTTAGCAGCATTTCCACCATCCTTACGTTCTGAGTTCAAATTCCGCCGAGGTCGACTTTACATTTCTTCCTTTTGTTGTCGTTAAAAAAAGTACTTGTTGAGTACTGGGGCCGATGTAATCGACTTACTCCTCCGAAATTGCTGGTCTTGTGCCCAGATTCGAAACAAATATTTCTATTACTGCTGCTTTTTAATAATTACATGATACCGAGTTCTTTATAAACTAGCTTTTTAATGTTATCTGAGTAAAGTAAGGGCGAGTCCACAGTATCTACTCCTTCAAACCCTGTCGTTTTATTGAAGGCTAGTTTTGATAGTGCAATCGTCCTAGATACAATATATTGTATTTTCCGGCACACGATTCTCTGTCGTTTGTAAACATGTAGTGAAACATTCAAATATGGTCGTTATTTTTCCAAATGCTGCTGAATTTCACATGGAATTTATTTCTGTTCCTCCAAAGTAGTTTTTGTTCCAAAAGTGGCGCTCTGATTTAAATTTAAATTTTGATCCGAAAATTTTGAATTATATACTGTAAAATACAGTATGAGGGAAGAAAGACAGGCGGGTAAGACTCTACGTGTACTACTTTGATCATAAGTCTGTTTAATTAAAAAAAGACGCAGGTCTGAACAGCAACAACAGCACTAGTCGTGACAGCAACATATAGACAACCCGAAAATATAATTTTCTTTATTTAAGAGGCATATATGGGTTCCATCTATTGCTACAAGCTTTATAAGATCCGTCAGTCTTTTCATTGATATTTCAAAATATTGTCAGTTGGACCATCAATATCTGCTGCTTGTTCAAAACAGAAAAACCTTCACTGACCATCTAAACAAATGTCCAGTCTGTGGCCGCTTTTATTCACTGTACAGCACAGAATGGTTCTGAACATCAAATGATGCGAAAATATAATTTAACATTGAAATTTTACGAGCAGTTAATGATTTCTTACAAACATGATATTGTAAAAGTATTTGGCGCCATTTCAAAAAGGTCATCTTTTCTTACGTTGACCTCTTATAATTGCATCCTTCACCCTTTACTAACCCATATGCCCAACCTTGATTTAAACATAGATCTACATGTACCTAACTACTATAATTGCACTTTTATTGTCTATAATCTGAAGCAGAACAGTTGAACAAAATTGTAGTAAAACAACGGTGATGTTATAAGATGTAAATGGCTTGAACAGAGTGATTTCTGTTATATATTCTGAAATAAAAGCACCCATTATCATTTTAGTATAATATGATTGTTCTCATTTATCTTCGAGATCTTATCATCTCCTGAGAATTACTTTTTATTTTTATCCAATAGATACGGATAGTTTTCGTGTCAAACAGTAATGGCTTCCTCAATTTCGACCAGAACTAATAGTAACTCATACTCCCTCATTGCTTTATGTCACAAAGAAAATATCAGAAAAGTAATTTTTTTTTTCATTTTCGTGTGCTTTGCTATACATTGATATCTAAGCAAACTTTAAAGTCACAGTCGTTTGTATATAAACCAAGCCGGAGTAGATTGATGGGAAGTTATATATAGTGTGATATATAGCGGTGTGTGACTAGATAGATTTTTTTACAGTAACTGACACAAATCATTTAGAAGAAAAGAAAGAAAATTTCAAAACTAATAACCAGTCAATTACCTCTAATCACATTGGGAAGACAAATCACTACTTGTGTTAGCATTCTCATTAACCTTTTACTGTGAAAATCAGATAATTTCACACAGCTATTTTCTCGGATGAATCTTACCTATGATGCATTTCCTATTCACTATAAATATCTGAAAGAAATTTAAGAATCACAGAATATCCCGAATAACAAATACATTCCCTTGGCTTTATCTTTTTGCTTATATACAAAATCGGTAAAATGTTTCGTGTTCAATTAAGATCTCTGAATGTATGAACTGATGACTGTGTCTGTATCTGTATCACAGAATTAATTCGAAACTGTGTTGAAGAATAAATTTGATTGTACAAACACAGTCATTGATACTTCGGTAGCCCATTCACGGATAATACCTTCCATTAAGGTTCATACATTTCTCTTTTACATCCCGAACATAATTAAAGCAACATTTTACTAATGCACTTAATTTATATTGGTCAAATATTTTGAGAAACCGTTACCATTAGCGAAAATTTGTAGAACATATAGTTGCTAAATTGTTTAATTGTTCAATTTGCTAATTGCGGCTATATATATATATATATATATATATATATATATATATATATATATATGCATGTATATATATATGCATCTATGTATGTTTGTATGCATGTATGTATATATGTATGTATTTCTCTCTCTCCATGTACATATGTATTTGTGTATGTTTGAGTGAGTGCATATATATATATATATATATATATCAATGACTGTGAAGTAATTAGCGTAAAAGGGAAATTAGTCGTTCACATAAATTCGGTATTATTTGGTGAGAGTTTTAAGTAAAATAGCTAATATTCGATTAATTGGCTTCCCTTGAATGACAATGAGACCACACGTATAAGTGCTTACTTATGTCATGGAAAACCGTCAATTTCTACAGGAAACTGTATACACAATTGAATACATACCAGTAATATTCTGGATAATAATGGAACTTAATTATCGAACGTAATGGTGGCGAGAGTAAGTGAATTGTGAAGTCGATTCGAAATGACTTTGAAGTGAGAACCTGCGTAACTAATCGCTTTGACTTATTATTATTTCTGGCTATTCCACAATAACTGTGCAAACAGCATCATAAATAGTATCGGTAGTTTGAATCTAAAGCTCCAGTGTTTTATTACAACTTATTATATTCGGACTAGTGTTCTCATATGGTAGTGGATATACGTATTGTTTAAATGTAGTAAGTTTAGCAACGGGGAATAAGCTCATTCGCTGGGTCAATCAAATAAAATATTGTTTAAGTATACAGTAAGTAACATCACAAATAGGTTAGACTAAACAATGGACGGGGACGAGTTCAACCACTGGGTCAGCCAATATATACTATAATCACAAATAGGAAAAATATCCCTCATATAAACAGCAGCATGAGAATAATCTGTACATTTGGACGTAATAACGATCACAGTACGAAATTCTAAGAAAGCTCCTAAACAGTACAAGAATTATCTTAAGAAATCCGAGACGTAACAGTAGTTATTGTGACAATAACTACCAAAATGAAGTGGCTAATGTGAATATATCAACGTGTAGTAAGGATGATTCGCCAACCCAAGCAATTCCACACAAACTTCTAATCTGTTTGCCTGATGTGTCAATTCTAATTTTATTTACTTCATGACACACTGCTTTCGTAGTTTGGTTCAATCTTTGCACCTAACCATGATTGTATCTTCAATAAGTTTTACTGACAGGAATATTCGATACTTAGGTAAGCTTAAGTAATCGATTAGCTGTTCAATATCATAACAACTGGGTCAGCTGCAATTTTCAGATTATGTAGAGAAATGATTGATTAGTAATAATAAATTAGAAGATATTGCATAGCGGCTGAGTGAGTAGCGTATCAGACAGATAACAGCTGTATCGATGTAAGAGTAGAAATAATATACACAGCTTGAGTAGATATCGCTACCACTGCAAGCTGCATGAGTTTTATCACAGATCCCCATAATAATTATCCGTTAGTATCAGCAATAAGCATATCGTAGTTCGTCAATTGAATATCTACTCATAAAGTGAAAGTATGATTGGCTGAGTATTCCACAGAAATGCTTACTCTTAATGTAATGTTCAAGCCGAATGAAAATGAAATGTTATACTGCTTGACTTTTGAGTAACAAACACAAATGCTTTGTGAAAGGAAAGGTGAGAAGAATCTATTCTAGACAAGTCTGGCAATCCCCAAAAAGATGAGAGGAAAAGATTACTTCTGTAGGATTTGAACTCAATATGCAGAGAGCTGGAACATATATTGTAAGGCCTTCTATCTGATAAAGATAGAAATCACAGTGTAGTATAGCTCTAGATATACAATGACTGAATTTAAGATAAAATAATCAAATTAGAATACCCTTGATTAGAGGTATTTTTCTTTACCAGGAACGATTTGAGAACGAACATCAACAGCTAAAATATAAAACACTAAGTGATTTAGTTAAGAGTTTCAATAGATATTATGGTGTGATTAAATTCAGAACAAAGAGGTTGGACAATGTTTACCACTCTGTGATTTGTATAGAACAAATGTAACAAAGTTGGTAAAATTCATCTGAGAAGTTAACATGTATTTTCAATCTCTCATGGTTCGGCTCGGTAAGAGATATATATCCATGATTCCATGATTCCATGTGGCGAGGCCGAATCCGGGACTTCATGATTACGAAGCGAATTTCTTAACCACTAGGCCCTTACATTACGACTGCGAATCTAGGGAAGAATTATTAAATTCGATACATAGAAAACTTAATTGTTTTAGAAAGTGTAAAAGTTCTCGAGAAATCCTTTTTCCGTGGAAATATCAGGAACCAAAAATCCGATGAAAGAAGACAGTGTGACAAATATAATTAGCAAAAACAGAAGCCTGTCAGTGAAAATAGAGTTGTTGAATAGTTTTATGGAAGAAGAATGCCTGAAGCTGAATAGCTACAATGCTATAGGGAGATACGTTCTGAATGTATTAAGAATGTTTCGCTGTTTATAAACGCTAACAGAAGGCATGTTGCTTTGTTAAATATTCTGCTAGCTTGAACAACACAAAACCTTGTTGAAAGTATGTTCTCGTATTACATTTTCACAAAAGCTGAGATATGTACTGATATTGTGTATAGAGTAGGATAAAACATTCTATTACAAGGGTTTAGGTCTTTTCACAAATAAATCTTAGAGAATGACTGTATGAAGAAATATAATTTCGCTAAATATTGTTTTCCTCCTATATCCAGAGCGGAGGGTTCAATTGTACGTCAAAATATATTATAGTGTGTCTTGATGGAAACATTAAACCTGTTGGCTACGAAATATCTGGAGTTTTGTTGCTATTTTTCCTTTACATACGTCATAAAAACATATATTATACGTGCAAGCGCAACGGCCCAGTGGTCGTAGGGACGCGGTTTCGATTCTCAGACCATGCGTTATGAGTGTTTATTGAGAGAAAACACCTAAAGCACCACGAGGCTCCAGCAGGGAGTGGTGGCGAACCCTGCTGTACTCTTTCACCACGACTTTCTCTCACTCTTTTTTCCTGTTTCTGTGGTACCTCTATTTCAAAGGACCAGGCTTGTCACATTCTGTGTCACTCTGAATCTCCCCGAGAACTGCGTTAAGAGTACACGTGTCTGTGGAGTGCTCAGCCACTTGCACGTTAATTTCACGAGTAGGCTGTTCCGTTGATCGGACCAACTGGAACCCTCTTCGTCGTAACCAACGGAGTGCTACGATATAAAAAAATATATATTATTTTATTCACACACACACACACACACACACACACACACACACACACACAC
>NC_068992.1:45365505-45366400 GCF_001194135.2 Octopus bimaculoides
AAACGTTAGCACGCCGGGCGAAATGCTTAACGGTATTTCGTCTGCCGCTACGTTCTGAGTTCAAATTCCGCCGAGGTCGACTTTGCCTTTCATCCTTTCGGGGTCGATTAAATAAGTACCAGTTACGCACTGGGGTCGGTATTATCGACTTAATCCGTTTGTCTGTCCTTGTTTGTCCCCTCTGTGTGTAGCCCCTTGTGGGTAGTAAAGAAATAACACATATACGATCTTCTTCCAGTTTCCGTCTACCAGATCCACTCACAAGTCTTTCATCTACCCGAGGTTATAGTAGACGACAGTTGCCCAAGGTGCCACGCAGTGGGACTGAATCCAGGACCATGTTGTTGGTAAGCAAGCTACTAAGCACAAAGCCACTGCTGTGCCTATATATAGAAAATTATGAACGAGAGAGAGAAAGTAAAAATGCATTCAAAGGATTACAAATTTAAATAATAGAAAATTAACTACTTTCCTCCCCACTCACACACTAAAATATTTTCTCACTTTGAGTAAAATACTTTTTTCCACAATTTATGACTTATACATTGGATTCGTTTTGAATGACACGCAGACATCTTTGTATAGTCAAATCTGAAAGAAAAAGAATTTAGATCTTGTACGGAGATTGGGAAAATTCGTCTTTGGAATTCCTTTGAAAAGCTCAATATTAATATCTGTGAAAGAATGTAAATTAGCTGTAGAAAATATAGTACTTGAGACGAATTAAGGCGGAGGTTTAAAGAAATAGATGTGATTTGTGTCACTATACAAACAAAGAAATCACTTGATTAATGACAATAGCTATGTGATTGCGTGGCAAAAAGTGTTAGACCTAAAATCTGTATCACACTTCATTAAAAAAAATTTCTCTGTTTGCATGTTGAGTATATATATA
>NC_068992.1:45366646-45371750 GCF_001194135.2 Octopus bimaculoides
AGAGAGAGAGAGATGTATGTGTTTATAATCATAATTTAAAATTATATCACCTCTATTTTCTATCATAAACGTCATTTTAAATCAATATGATACAATAGATTTTTCAAACTTATTTAGTTCTAACACAAAAGGATTTGGGGGATTGTATGAAAATTTTATTCCTATAATATAAAAATTCTGGATATTGAATACTTTTTATTGTTATTTTGTAGGGTGAAAGTCATGTGAATTTACTAATAGGAGGTAGCTTTGAAAAAACATTGTTTCACCTTAAATTTCATTTAAATATTTCTCTGCATCTTACTCTATTATATATTCGAAGTTTGTCTTCGAGATAGTGTTATCATTGTTAAGCTAAATGGTATTTTTCATTTGCGTCTTTATAACATGAATGACAGAATAAACTAATAAATACCACTCGGTTTTCATTTTATGATATCTAACAAAGAAATTTGGAAGATAATTAACTAAAGTAATTTCCAGGAACGCGGGTCGGGATGAGCGGAGTAGTCTTCTTCTGTGACATCAGTTTTCATGATAAGTACTATGATCATAATTCTACAAATCATATCGCCATCACTTCAACTTCTTAGGGACAACAGGCGTATCTCTCTCATCTTACACTCTCCTATCATTTTATTATCTTTTAGTCAAAAGGGAAGGCAGTGTCCATGACCCTTTACAAGGCCTCTGGTGTAGCGGGGGGCTGATATCCTTAAATTAGAGGCCTGACTTGAATGATTGAATACGTGTAGGCGACTATTAAGTCCAAAATCAACGTAGGCCACGACAGAATTTGAACTCACTAAACAAAGAGCAAGAACAAATACTGCAAATTATCCATTCCAACGTTCTCACAGTTCCAACAACCAATCGCCTAGACAGGTACTTTCTTTAATCAACCCTGACAGATGAAAGGTGGGATTTGAACTCAGCGCGTGAGGAGTCAGAACAAATGCTGTGAATCATTCTATCCAACGCCCTAACAGTTTAACCAATTTACTGAATTAAACTGAATTCGCGCCCAAGTTGCAATGTGTCTGAATAAAATAGAGGGACTTCTTTTATTATAGTTTGCTCGATCAGGTTTGATCGTGAGCTCAATAACATCAACAATATGACCCTATATAAATTTCAACAATATCCAACTCGCTTCATTCTCTTGGTTCATTCTCATTCTCTGAAACCAAGCCATAATATAAAAGATTCCATTCTGTGTAATGTATATTCTGTAGAAAACATTCTCTGCAATGATTATTCTGTTTTCTATTCAGCTGTGTTATTTTATGATGAATACTATTTCAATAGCGTTATTTGATCAAACCCTCTGCTACCGTTTCTGGAGCTATCCCATCTAATGTAGTTTTATGTGTGTACATATAATGAAACCTGATGGTTCCGTGCAGGACATGCATAGGTAGCGTCTATAAAGGAAGTAGAAGTCTGGCGTAGGTGACAACTATTATAGTATTTGCAGCTTACATGTGAACATTTACATTATGTTAGTAACACTTAAAATCTTTTCAGTAAATATGTGTGTAGGTGTGTGTAGGTTGGGGTGATTCCCATGTTATACTATTAACAGTGTCTTATTCTATTAGATAATGACGAAAATCCTATACACAATATTATAGGTTAGTTTTCAAAGTGTTATGTATGACATGTGATTGCAGTAGCAATCGTAGAACATTCTATGGTAGTGTAAAGCAAAACTAAATATACACAGCGAAAATAAATATTCAGGAAGCAATATAAGATAGGCTTTGTGAAGGATTCCATTTAAAAAAGCATCATAAATGCACATAAATCAATTTACTAGCACAAACGATAGCTATATTTTCTCTTTAAATCATTGAATACAAACCTAAAAAAAGCTACAACTGTTTAACGATGGTCATAAATGTTGATTAAGTGCATTTATCATACATGTTTAAAAGGAAGATTTTTAATGAAATCCTAGATGAATAATACATAATATTAATTTTCAAAATATTTTCCTTAATATATGCAGATTAAAACCAAAGCTGAGACGAAAGAGCTAATCCTCAGGGAGAAGTAAAACAAAATAGTAACTGTATGGTTGGAGTGGTTATTGTTGTTTCTAGATTAGTGTGGTGGTTGCATAGAGAAGAAGCAAAGATGCGTACTGGAATACTGATAAAATAACCTGAGCATTTTTTACTATCACTAATGATACTTGGCTGCATTAGAAGGAGAGATAGTGTTGGAAGTTGCTGAAATCGTTGTGATCTCTAATCAGTATCTTATGAACGGAAATTCCTGTAGTGCGAGTTGTAATATACATACCATACCTATACACATACATATATGTATGAGTGTAGTTGCTGTTCATTATCAACCTGACATCACACTTTCTGAACCGACAGTCCTTACTCCCGCCCTTCGATGCCACACGGTAACATCTATCGTTCGCTTTTACCATAGCTCATCTCTATCATTATCCAACGGTAGAGAGTCTGAAATATGGAGAACCAGAATTTCAGTCATGCCAATGTACGTTATCGGGTTGTTATTACACTTCGTGTATATGTATTTGATCTCGGCCTCTATGTTACAGAATCCATCTAGTGGATATGCCAACTCCATGTGCGACGTAGACTAATTTATAATCTATTTTGTTTGCGTTACTGTTAAAACCAATCTAAAGGATGTAGCTTCTGAAACATCTGTCCTAAGTGAAAGAAAGCCTTCCTGAAATTGATAAATATTATCAATTCCAGGAAAGCTTTATTTCTGGTCCTTTGTTCGTCTATGGGTACAGAGAAACTCCCTAATATTCGCTTGCTTTTGTGCTCAGCGTTCCTACATATTCGTAATAGAATATACGATAAAAATTTTCGTTAAATATACTAATTCTTACACGAATTCTACTATATGTCTATAGTATGTCGTTCTTTCTAGCGCTTGTATAACCGAGAATGTTGTCCCTCATGTACCCTAGACGTTTCTGAGATGTCTGGCCTAAATCAAATAGCTTTAACCTTTTTTCTATTTCTTTTATTTCAACTTTGCTATCATTGTTGTTGTTGGCACTCCGTCGCTTACGACGTCGAGGGTTCCAGTTGATCCGATCAACGGAACAGCCTGCTCATGAAATTAACGTGCAAGTGGCTGAGCACTCCACAGACATGTGCACCCTTAACGTAGTTCTCGGGGATATTCAGCGTGACACAGTGTGACAAGGCACAACAGAAACAGGAAGTAAGAGTGAGAGAAAGTTGTGTCACCATCCCCTGCCGGAGCCTCGTGGCGCTTTTGGTGTTTTCGCTCAATAAACACTCACAACGCCTGGTCTGGGAATCGAAACCGCGAGTCCGCTGCCCTAACCACTGGGCCATTGCGCCTCCACTGAACTTTGCTATCATATTTACGATAAGGCATGCACTGATTTTTCTCTCTAATAAAATCTGTTTTTTTTTATCTTTCTATTATTTTATAAATTTTTTTGCAGACAAATTCAGCTCACTTTCAAATCGGTCATAGATAATATCAATATCTCGTTATTGTTGCTATTTTCATTGATTCAGAATTTAAATCGTATGCTAATTTCTCAGTGCCGTTTATTTCAATCTCTGTAATGTCTACCGTTATAATCTTTATTCTGCAATCTTCATATATTCAGCCAGCCTCTGCTTCACACATTTGCTTATTTTGACACACAGGTGACACTTAATATCTCGTTAAAATCCATGTATGTTTACAGTAATAAGTTTTGTTCTAATCATTTATTTTCGCGTACCTACTATCACGTAACGCGTTGCTCATGTAATGACCAACATATCTTGCTATATTCAGTTCGGATCTCGAGATTCACTGTTCAAAAAAGGAATTGTTTCACGTTCTCTCAACAGCTTTTACTTATGACGTCAACAACATAAAATTTCCGGTGTTAAGAATAATGTTTCTAAAATGGAAAGAGAATTTGGCCGATTAGTTTGGCGCAATGGTAGAATGTCTGTACATCTGTAAACGATGTAGGTGCGAGTCCTACAGTCAGCCTCCAATTTTTTACATGCTATTATTTAAGCCTCTTGATCTTCGCGATTCGCTGTTCCATAAAAAGAATTATGTATATATCTTTTTTTCTTTTATTTGAAAACTGTTCAACAAAAAAGCACCCATTTATTGTGACATAAAATTAACTTGTTCTATAACTTTACAACTCCTTAGAATAACTACAAATCTATCGGTAGTGAAGCCCCTGTTCTCGCCCACGCTCACAAACACAATACTAGTCATTTTGCAATACGTACATCAACGTACCCCTTATTCTTCTATAAATAATATAGTAAACGTAACTTCTCGTCTGTCACTTTCTGAAGTTTCTCCATTAGTTATGCTGATAATTAAATTCAATCCCACCAAATTCTTGTGCATTAACCTTTATAAATTTTCGTAACATTAAATTTTTCTGTATAGATTGAAAAATCTCATTACCTGAAATTTCAAAGTAACTGTCATTCTCTCTGTAATAAATATTTCACCACTTTCCTAGCAAGTCATTTAGGTAATCATTATTTTGTTATTCTTTTGTAACTAAAAATATATACATTCAAACGCATGCGCATATACACCGCAAAACGCATGTATAAATATGTATTTGTTTATGCGTATATCCATTTATTTTTCTCCTTCCTATCTCTCTCTCTCTCTCTCTCTCTCTCTCTCTCTCCCCAGACACACACATATAAATAGATAGACAGGTAGATAGATAGAGAGAGAGAGAGAGAGAAAAAAAGAGAAAGAGAGAGAGAGATGTGAATACAGATATCCACATACATGCATATGCGCGTTTGTATGTGTATGTGTGTGTAGGAAGGGAAATATATGGAGACAAACGAAAAAGACGAAGAAGTAAACGAAGAAAATGACATAACTCTATAGGTCTTTCTCTCTCTCTTTTTTGCATCTATCTATCTATCTATCTATCTATCTATCTATCTATATATATATATATACATTCATACTAGCGCACATACATGCGTATATATGTATATGTATGTATGCACATATATATACAAACCCCACCATGTATATATGTATATATATATATATATATATATATATATATATATATATATAT
>NC_068992.1:45371820-45373228 GCF_001194135.2 Octopus bimaculoides
ACACACACACACACACACACACACACACACACACACACACATATATATATATATATATATATATACATATATATACCCTCCCCACCATATATATATATATATATGCAGCCGCACACACGTTTGCACAAGCACATATATGTATATAGCATTTTGATATTAGGTGAAGCCTACAAATATATCGTTCTCTGTTCTATCCTGAAGGCTTATCTGCATTTGGAGTGATTAGAAAATTAATTGTGCTGGCATAATGTCGTACTGAGATCATCTGATGACATTTAAATTTTCTGGATTTAATTAACTCAGCAATCAGAATAGACGGTAGATTTAATCAATATTCTTCAAATATTATGCCATGTCATGCATTTAAAATAACCATCGGAATGTAGTCGATATATATATAGTCAGTGAGGATGTTGAATGTGATCTGTGATCGGAGAGGCGCATAAACCGTCATCATCCACATCATCATCATCATCATCGTCGTCGTCATCATCATCAACATCGTCATCGTCATCATCATTGTCATTGTTATCGTCATCGTCATCATCATCATCATCATCATCATCATCATCATCATCATCATCATCATCATCACCATTATTATTGTCGACATATGGTGAAGTCACGTCAGGACAGCTTATAGCTCCGTAAGATTTAAGCGTTTCATCAGTCGTTTCGTTCGTTAAAACTTATTCAATTATATATAATTTTAATGGCAATGTATGCATCGAGGATGTGATATTTCTGTTTAATTGAACCCCTTTTAGGGGGTGCAATTCAGTGGTATTTATTTTGCGGTTCTTGTTAAAAAACAAACTTTTTTTAAAGTTATTTTTGCAAAATTTTCAAATATCTCAGAACACGACACAGCTATAAGAACCATCATTATCATCGACAACAGCTATAACTACAATGTATACAACAACAGCAGCAACAATAACAACAAGAAGGAAACAATATCCACAAGAAATATGAAAGCAAACTGAGAAACTGTAGCAAAGAAAACATTGATGGCACTACTGCCACTATCATCAACATCAGCAACAGCAGTGGTAGGAGTTCATTCTTGAAACACAGAAGGACAGACTGTAATTAAGACTTCATTAGTCGTGTAAAAAACAATGCAGGAAGAATTTCCGGATAGTGTGGGGTTTATCTATCTATCTATCTATATATATATATATATATATATATATATATAAGTAGTAAGAATACTGGACATTCAGTAAACAACACGTGGTGAAATTATGAGTTGAAAAAATGTAAAGAAAAATGAAGAAAAATGCCTTCGTTTCGCATAGTTTAATATATTTTTATATAAATATATGCGAATTAATCACTACACAATACCCTTTGAAAAGCTAATTTAAATAGCGAAAACCGGTTGGGATTTTACAATACCCATTTA
>NC_068992.1:45373354-45375574 GCF_001194135.2 Octopus bimaculoides
TGTGTGTGTGTGTGTGTGTGTGTATCTCGGATATATATATATATATACAGTAAAATGATTTTATCACACTAATAGAAATATTAAAATGAAAAAACGTCGAAAATGCAATTCCTTTATACTCATACTCACACATATTATGTACTTCAACACATAATTTAATCTATTTATATACATTATTAACTGTGAGTGAATTTATTTGAGCTGTAGTTAATGTTTTATGTCGAGCTCAGAGAAGTTTACTCTCAAAACATTCTTCTACAACTATTGTATTTAATGAATCAACATCAATTCCTTTCTAAATATCAACTTCATTTTATTACCATCACCTCATTTATTTTACTTTAACTTTACATAGGGGACCTGCTTTCAGTATATTCCCCTTAGATGTAAAGCGTCTATTAGGTATGACATGAGTTTATTTCACTTTCTATTCATTCTGCATTTATCAATTTTGCATAAACGACTCCAGGTTTTGCATCTGAGTTCTTACATCTACTATACAAACGATATGTTTACTATGCCACAGTAAATGACACAATAAACATTCCCTTCAAAATTTGGTATTTATCAACCTTAACAAACGAACTTAGCTATACGTATATATTCAATTTTGTTCCATGTTTTTATAAGTATATATTTATAAAAGTATACATAACTACATACATTCAATTCGCCTTAATCATTTCTACCAACATGAAAACTGACGCATATCTCACAATGGTTTTGAATTTTAGCACAAGGCCAACAATTTCGGTGCAGGTGTAAGTCGTTTACATCGCCTCTTGTGCTCAACTGGTACTTATTTTATTGACTTTCAAAGAATGAAAGGCAATGTCTGCCACGGTGGAATTTGAACGCAGAACGTGAAGGCGGTAAAAAGGCTGCATGGCTTTTTCCGGGCTCATATCCATATTTGAATAAATTTGCTCGAAGACGACAGAAGAGACGACAATGGACCGATAGCGTGATGCCAAACGGTCTGATATGTGGCGATTTATTTTGACCACCAAGCAGGTACTGCTGTGCATTTCGGCAAACCAATGTCTGAAAACGGATCCGCATACGGCTGATTTCAGGACGGCTCCTAAGTAACGATGTTCGATACTATCGATGGCTTTAAATTGATCCAACATTCGTCAATGCCTTTTACCATATATTTTTACGTATATTTTTACCGTATATTTTTACGTACCTGAAATTTTCCAAAATACATTGAATGCTCAACGCGGAAGTAAATCTAATTTCCTGTATACGCTTAACGATAGAGCCGTAAATATCTACAAGTCGTTTTCCTTTTGGGTGCACTAATTGATACAACGCCCAAAGCTTGTAAGTACGAGTAACCTAATGTACCTACATGTTTCTATCAAAATACACACACGCACACACATATATATATTTCAAATATATCCTTCTTTGCATGCTATAGTTTTGTCCATTAACTTATATAACTTGTTTGTTGTCGTATATTAACCGATCTATCAATTTATCAACACACACACGTGCACACATATTCATACATGCATGTATACATATCTTTATATACGTACACATTTTTACATATATACCTACATATACACCCACGCACACACAAATACATTCTTGCGTGTGTATATGTATATTCACAGACACAGAAACAGACAGACAGACAGACACATTCATATATGTGGATGTGTGAGTGTGCTTCCTTGCTTGTGCATGTAAGTATAGAAAGCGTTGGAATTGTGAAACTGAAGCCACTATGTACGTTCAATTTTCCTATATTTTGCATTAATTCCATCATATGAAATGGCACTCATGTCACATAGTGCTTAGCATCAAATATGGAATAAATAGCAGAATTGAAAATCCGAAAATGTACATGAACTTTCTATAAAATTTGAAGCAACTTCAATCGACCATATTTTACTTATGGGATTTGTGGTTTTATGAAGAGGTAAGTTTAAAGCAGCTACATTTAGACGGCTAATTCTGAACTTTCTGCTTCCCTTGATTTCATGTATGACAATGACTTCAAAGATACTGGATCAGACGTTGAAGAAAAGAATAACAATGTATTATATTTCTGAATGGAATAAATATATATATATATATATATATATATATATATCTGTGTGTGTGTGTGTGTGTGTGTGTGTGTGCGTGCGTGCGTGCGTGTGTATGTCTGTGCGTGTCTGTGTCTGTGTCTGTAAATGTATGTATATATGTATGAGTCTGTAT
>NC_068992.1:45375790-45389461 GCF_001194135.2 Octopus bimaculoides
ATATATATATATATATATATATATATATATATATAGAGAGAGAGAGAGAGAGAGAGAGATATGCATATATGCATTTGTGTGCGTGTGCATGCATACACACATCGCACATAGATAGATATATACGCATGTATGGATTACGCATTTTTGTACGAAAACATATGTTCAGCACGTTGACTGGAAAGTACATGCTGTGACTCGTTAGGAAATATACAGTGAGAACGTGTTTGTGTGTGTATTATTACAAAATATCCTACAAAGTTTCCAAACCTGAATTGCATGCATGTCCGGGTGGCACACAGGTCAGCAACTACACAGGAATGCATGCATTTTATGAAAATATCTTTCTCGAATAAAATTATTCGCTAACACTCAAAGGTAACTTGAAGTTAATATAAAGAATTATAAGGTACACCGATAACTTCAAAATTCCAGAGGAATGCATGTACGATATTTTTTAATGCATTAGTTATTACAAAACAAAGATTTTGGTACTCTATGATGATTTAGCACACATTTCATAGGAATGCAGTGCATAATGCAGGCTGGGAAACATTCATGTAGTTCAGCAGGAAAGTAAACTTGGATGGTTCATTTGCCCGGTGGATACACGCTAATGCTAAATTTAAGGTGTTTGAGAATATAATTAATATATTAAAGTATAATATCCAACATACAATATGGTTGGTAATTAAAATTTGTAGCCCATTTTAATCGGAAACCAAATCCATCAATATTGAAACCGATGTTTCTTTGTAACTGGCACAGTATACAAAACGATCCATTCACCTTTTCCGTTCACCATTCCTGGGAGGGTCGTGGCACCTTCGTCATAGGGTCCCACCAGAAGCAAACGTCATTTCACTTTCCAGCTAGGTTTCGCAAACGTGACCAACTTCGACTATGGATATTATCCAACCAGCTCGTTCTTGATCTACTGTTAGATCTTTTGCTTGTTGACTAGGCTGGAAGAATCCGGCTAGCGATTCTTTTCTGTGACATTCTAATCACATATCCGAAGTACCAGATCTATGACCTCTCAATGCAGAGAAGTAGCGGCTTGACCTACAGAGATTCCCTCATCCCCAAAGCGACGCAATCTGTCGAGTAAAAACACCATTTTGGCAGCTTGTATTCGCGATCGCACACTTTCGGTTGTGACCCAACACTCAGCCATTTATGAGGATAAGTACGAAAACCGAATTGAAGACAAATTGTATGGTTCTTTTTTTCTTTTACAATCTCTTCTCGAATATTAGTGCTGGCACATTACTGGCCAGCATCTGCAATTCACGCATCCAATCTAGCCTGCTGGTTAATTAAATTTCGACGCTAGATGTCTGGAAAAGAGATATAGAGAAATTATGGAGAACAACCTCATCGAAGAAGTGTTGCTTTCGCCCTGGACTCAGTATGACGTACCAGATATTCACTTTATGGCAGGTGCTCAAAAATAGTGGGAATATTGCCAAGTGGTGCTTTATAAACCTCGAAGAGGCATATGACAAGGTGCTATGGAACATACTGAGGGGATGCAGGAGTGTAGGATTAATGGGCGACGTCTGGTTGCCATTAGGTCCCTATGCGAATGTCCTATACATGGTTGCTGGGCTTCGGCAGGAATGCGAATTGCCACCGTTCCTTTTCATAATTTTTAGGAAGTGAATTTGACGTATGCAGCCGGGGAAGTGGTTTTACGATCGATGGGTGTAGAATCAGTCGACTGATATTTGCAAAAGACATGGTGTTACTTGGCCCACCAGAAGATGATGATCCCCAGCATACACTGAAAGGGTTTGCTGCCGAGTATTCCATGGTAGGGATGAGAATTAGTGCTGTAAAATGTGAGACGTGTCCTCTGAAGAAAGGCATTATTGCAATACGTGGAAAAGTTTAATTACAAAATCAAATATACCATCAACATTTGGCAAGAAGGATCTTCGCAATTTTAGAAACGCCTTCCACCTCTTCAGTTATTTTAGAAAATATTCGGAAAATCGTGCCCAGCAACATTAACAAATGAAGAAATCGATCGCATCAAAGCAATAAATATTCAGCAATTGCGAAAAACAGGAGAAAGGTCAGATACATTCAATGTTTTACCCTCTATCTCAACACACAGCTCACGAAATATAGGCACACACAGTCATTCATCAGAATATGTCACTATTGCACAAAGACCGAATAATGAAAATAACAGAAATACATAGAAAGAAAGAAAACTAAAACAAACGGCATCTAAATAGAAGTTGATATACAAAGTGAAGTGACACTAAGATAATTACTTAAAAAAAAGAGATATTATCCCCACTTACTTTGTACTGCCTATGATTACTACAACAATTGTGGAAACGACTCCAAAAGAAATGAAGGAAAATTCCAGATTAAGGGAACTGAAAAACACCTTCATCGTATTGCGTTTTCTATATTTTACTTTGTGTGGGAATACCTGTCTTCTCCTAGACAAGTAAAAATATAGAATATAGAAGAGAGTGAACAAGGGAAAATGTCACCCAATTCAAATCAAGGCGTTAAGACAGCAAACGAAGAAATTCTGTTAGAAGTGAAAGAAATTAGCAATAATTCTCAATTTTGTCAGGAGAATTTGATGACAAGAAAATTAATGTCAGCGGAAACAACAAGCCGGAAAGTAGCTTTCAACTGGTGAACGTTAGTTAAATTTAAAAAAAAAACACTATGCCTAGAATAAGTGAGACTGTAATGTTGTAGGCATCGAAACAAAGCACTGGACCGAGGCAAGAAAGTAACGATGACAATATTCAAAGGACAAAATATTGGATGAAGTGTCGTTAGGGTAATCTTTGTAGCAAATATTCTATGTTGAAAATGCCAGTACACCCGAAATATATGAAAAATGAATTAACTGAACATCAATAATCCAAGAAAATTTGCTGGTTAGAATTATTCCAATGCATCTGAGCAACAAAGAATACTTGAGGTAAAGATGGAATTAAATAAATTCAGATTAGAAGTAAAATCCTTGTATATCAGGGCAAAAATATATTCACAAAAATTTAGACAAATTCATAAATAAATGGAAGTGAAAATTCTGAAAATAAATTTTAAAAAAAGAAAGAAATATAACACACTGACGATGGACCGTTATGTGAGAATACCATTAAATTTTGGGGAGTAGAATACGAAAAGGAAGAAAATAATTTCACTTCAAAGATGCGAACAAGTGATCGCTGATTCAATAGTTACGAAGACTAATTTCAAAAGACATGCAATGCTGACAAAATAAAAACCTGCAAAACCAAAGTGAAAATTACAGAACAAATACCAAGCAGGCACTCCTATAGTCGTCATGGCTACAAAAATGCTGAAATTAATTGCGTAAGATTCAGACAACGAAACAACGTCATGTGAAGAAACGAAAGCCCCTCTTCATCAAGACGGATTTTTTCTCAGAGCTAGTGAATCCAATTTAAACAAATGAATGGCAACTATATCCCAAAAGACGATTTAAGACACAGAAAACCACAACCTGCATCCAGCATTGAATAATCTTATTATGGAATACCGAATGGAAACATAGTAAATAGTAGTAATTACAGAAATATGAACACGGCCGAGCGGAACTTTAGAGCATGTTTTCTAGATGGAATCGATAAAAATCGGGACATTTAGTGCTACGAGATGCATATGTCGAATAAAAATCAACTGTGAGGTAATAATCCAATAATAATCCAAATGTGAGGCAATAATCCAAAATTATTCATTCTGTTGAACAAAAAACTATCAACACAACAGATTTAAATTATCTCAAAAGAACTAAAACTCATCCTGGATCTCTCAAAATTTTAATTTTGATAATATACGAGATGCTACCTCAAATTGTGAAGAAAATTACGTCCGACTAAGATGTATTGGATAAGGATAATGTGAAGTACCTAAAATGATAAGGAAAAATTCACCATTGAACGAATGAAATTCATCGGAATCGAGATGGGTGCAATAGTTACCCCAACTTACATTAGTTTAGTTATGATATACATAGTAGTCGAAATTATAAGAAGGCGCTAGATTGAGAAAAAAGGCGACAATATCCATAAATATCAATTGGTTTGGAGCAAACAATACTTGGGTTGTCCTTTATCCTGTATATGTACATTCTCGATCAACTTAATGAGTTCGAAACTTTATCAATAATATATATATATGATAGAATTCAATACACAATGTAATGCCGGGTACTTATTCTATCGGTTTATTTTTACCGAACAGATAAGTTACAGCGATGTAAACACAACAACACCGGTTGTCAAGTTGTAAGGGGACAAACACAAAGAAGCACACATATACACACGCGCGTAAACGTAGATGCACACATACACACAGACACACACATACACATGACGGGCTACATTCAGTTTTCGCCAAAGACATTCACTCACAAGGCTTTGATCGGCCTGGGGCTATAGTAGAAAACACTCGCCCAAGGTGCCACGCAGTGGAGCTGATCCCAGAAAGATGTTGTTTAGGGAACAAACTTTTACCACACAACATCGCCCATGTTTTATTGGTAATTATTCTATAATCCCCAGAAATATGGCAAATACTCTTCACCAGGGAGAAATTTCGAAATAGAAACCTAAATAATGAAGCTAAACTCAGATTTTATTCAGACATAATAACCATTCTTCTGTTTGAAATATATAAAAATAATACGAAACCCTGCTCCAAATGGATTGTTTTGTTGGAATCTTAAACCGATTCATAATTCATAAATTGTGTATCCATTGAAATCTGTGAAGCGATAATATTCTGGAAACAAGGACTAGAATAACTGATAAGACTTTGAATAATTCTTTGAAGTTTCAAAGAGTTGTCAATAATTGAAAGCAGTATATAGCATTCTTAATTAACCTTCTCTTTTGAACTCTACGTTTGCTACTTTTAAATACGTTGTAAGATGACAAGTACAAAATGTTGACGAACTTTATGTTACGGCTTTACAATATCCTCTTTTTAACACTATATGTATGTCTGTTTGTTTCTCTTTATATCTTACTCTCACCTTATATCTATGTTTCTCTTTATATCAAACACGCTATTTATATCTATGTCTCTCTCTATATCTAACGATCATGTCTGTTGCATGTCAAATGCCATATTTCTTTTCTAAATTAACTTTGTTTGAATTCTTGTTGTCCGAAAAGCGTGTCTTTACCCATGGTTGGAAGGCAAGTAATGTAAAGTTGGTAGGGAGTGTATAATGAAACTGATTAGCAGCTCAAATGTGGTCACAGGTAATGTATCGAAGTGAAATAACAACTGCAAGCTTGGAGCAATTGCCCACTGCAAGCTGACACAGTAGTGACATTGTATCTATGACGTTTTTATTTTAATTTGCAGTGAAATTAAGGAACATTTCTAAAACTCTATTAACAAATGAACCTTAAAGACGCTAAATCTTTAATCATCTCCTGTCATTACCAAAACATTATCACAAAGATAAGTTTTATCCTTCTAGCTAGAAAGTACTTTGGATCTTAATATTTGGTGGCCGTATACAAAGAGCAAATGAAACCCACATTACAGATATTCCAAGCGTTTTCAGAAAACACCAGGAAAGGAAGCCAACGGTAAACTGAAACAGTATTTTAGGTTCGACTTAAGACTCTAAAAGCACTTAAACTCCTCGACGTTCATCCTTATATAGTGTTTCGTAATAAAAGAAACAGCAGTCATGTGTTGGTATCAATTCGATTAACTTTTAACTTAAGAATATTTATACAATGGTATTACTTTGAGTTAATGTCGGAAATCAATATCTAAACGTGACATTTCATTATTACAATTTTTTTTTTAAAGATATGATCAAAGCCATTCTAGCCATGACCATCTCATGTTATTAAAGTTCTCTAGGACTGCAGTACTGAACATGTTCTTCCTCGTTTAGATAGTGAATTTTGGCAAAGATTATAGCTCGTCACTACGTCTTGTAGGTTGAGTGACTACTGTGAGGCTCTTTCATAGCCTAACGGATATTATACAGTATATGATAAGTAATTGTCTATTGATCTTTCTGTTAGGAACATGATTTATTAACCCTAGACATTTTGAATGAAGGCTATCAAGATGAATTTACATTTTTTTTTTGCTGTGTTTCAAATCGAACGTTAAACATTATTCATGGAATACTCTTTCTATCTCTTTTGTTTGTGGATATTTTCTTTAAGTTACAAAATATAAGAAACATGGAGCGTGGAGAACCTTGATAAAATTACGTCTAATTTAACTTGACTCACGTCTGATAAATTAATTACCGCACCTAAAAGCAGATGAAAGAAGGCTAATATAATAAAAACATGTTTGTGTACTACACTCAATGTTAATTTCGTATGTGACTTATTAAACCTACATAACTGAAGATCCAAATACCAAATCTTGTTAGACAGTAACTAATGGTTTGGGGAAATAACGTCCTCTCTTGAAGTACAAGTTATTTTCATAATTTGATATTGTAGGTGTCATTAGCTCTTTACCAAATGAGGTACGATTGAATGCCCAAGGCATGCATTCATTATCGTTATCACGATCATCAGTATAATCCAGCTGGATTGGTAAAATCTTTAGAACGTCAAAGAAAAGGCGTTTAGTTATTTGATTGGTTCTTAACGTTTCGAGTTCAAATCACGTCATGGTCAAATTCTATTTACTATCCTTCGAAGGTCGATACAGTAAGTACCAGTCGAGTAATGGAGTTGATGTACGCGACTAACCCCTCTCATGATATTTTAAGCCTTGCTCCTATACCAGAAAGGATTATTATTATTATTATTATTATTATTATTTGTTGAAGCAACTGGAGATCTACGTCAAACTGCAGGGAAAGGTAATTTTTACTGGATTATCACACATACAAAAACAAGCAAAAAGCATGAAAAGAAAACTGACAATCTGAACTAAAAATATACATTCATTACTTGACATAGAACAAAAGAGTTTGTGTTTAGGTATTTTTACAATTTACATGTACTTTTAGAAACTTCGTTTGATATATTTACAGACAATGGAAGGTAGAAGACTAAACCAAAAGAAATGCAGATCTATCGACTTCCTCAGTCTTCATTCTGCTATTCGACAAGTGCCGCATTCAGAGCCGTTTAACAAAAATGATCTGAATGATTTGGTTAAATCTAAGCAAAGAATCAGCAGAACTTTTGACATGTAGGCTCAGCGAAAAACGCCTTTTCTCTTCTTATGGTCGCTGTGTTGTGCTTCCAATAGAGTAACATTCTACTATACTGAAACATTCATGAAAATAGCTACGACGAAGAAAAATAAAATTTGAAGGAAATTCACTGCAAAACATTAGAAATACTTAATGAAGTATGGTCTGTTAAATTTTGCCAGCACTTACCAAAGAATAAAATATAATCCATATATTGTTGTCTTTGATAGGTAAATATTCTACTACTACTACTACTACTACTACTACTACTACTACTACTACTACTACTGCTGCTGCTGCTGCTGCTGCTGCTGCTACAACTGCTGCTGCTCTACTGCTGCTGCTGCAGCTACTGCTGCTGCAGCAATAGATATTTATAATAATCATTTTAATAAATTATATCGTGTGTCAGTGTGTCCCAGGGTTTTAAAGGTAAACATTAACTATAAATTCGATCAATGTGGAACTTAGTATCAAAGGTAAATAATTCTTTGATGGAGTTTATTTGGTAATGTAATAAATAGAATATAATGAGAACAAAATAAAAATTACTTCTAAATAATGTGGATATTCATTTATATTGACGTGAAATATGAAAGACGAAGTTGTTCAGATCCACATTGAATGATTGTGCTCCAGTATAGCACTCAGATGTGATGGCCAATACAAACTAAAGTATTGAAATAACATAATAAACATTGATATATAGAATATGCTTTATTGCTTAATTATTTCAAATTGATGACAATAGCATATGGTAGAATAAAATGGAAGTGACCCTTGATGTTTAATGGGTTTTAGAAACGGTTCAAAGAAGGAATCATTTATTGAGTCAGGCTTGTATTTGTACAATAATCAGGGGAAAATGTTTCTAATAATCGTCTCATGAAGTTTATACATTTTATTTGAATAAGAAGGATATATCTTACTGGACTGAGTGGTGAAACGTTCAAAGTAAACAACCACGTAGTGAATAGATCCAGTCTGCTTTGGAAAAGTAATGAAGCAAGGACCTCGGAAAACTATGAATGCCAGTTTTTTAGTATGTGGTAATGTGTAGACGTGTATGTTGTAGTGTGGGTGCGAGAAAAAGAAATAAGCATTAAAGGGAGACAGAGTATGAAGAGAGTATGAGAGAGTGAGTGAGAATGTATATGGGTGTGTCTGTGTAAGTGTGTGAGTGTGTGTATGTGTGCGTCTGTGTAAGTGTGTGTGAGTCTGTATCTGTTTGTATACGTATCAGTCTGTGATAGAACGCCTATGATTAAATTATAAAATCAATGAAGCGATATATTGATTAGATTGTCAACTGTCATGGCGTCTGACAGTTTTTAAATTAATGATTTGATCGTAGCCTATCATATATAATTCTCATACAATAATCTTCGGTTCAGTTAACAGCCATATTTTAAAGCCAACGTACAAGCAGTTAACTTGTGGTACAAATGTAAATTACAGCTACCTGTCGACTCAGACCCGAAAAGACTGAAGCTATCTAACACGAGGAAACCGAAATATCAAACAATGTTACCTGAAAATTTTGCATTCAAATATTGTGTACTTTTGGATGATTTTCTGAATATTATGTATATTGCACACAGAAAACTGCAAGTACTTAAACAAATTTGTTGTAGTGATGTTAAGGCATTTATCGTAGATGTTAGTGGTGTAACGGATTTATAGTTAGTGCAGTACCAATCAAAGCCGAGTCACATGTTCAGTTACACCCAAATGATTTTATCAAGTACAATCTATAGTAACCAGCGTTTACTATTTCTCATAATAAAAATAGTAGGACAAAATATTATCTGTATATGACACTGATCTATTACTGCTTCATATCCATCAGGAATAAGAATCTTGATAACGAGAATTGATGGCACGCTAACAACGATTCTTTGAAAATGACATTAATTAGATTACTGTATATATTACATTATTCAATAGAGCCAATTTTATATACAGGCCAGGTTTCAAAACGATATTTTGACAGCTAGATTCTCTACATCGAAGACACATGCACAAAGAAATTCCCTCGTTGACTGGAAGAAAACCCAGTTCCCTGTGGTAAGTAATTAATCTGATAACTGAAACTAGCTGATGACTGGGCGAGAAAATACTCAGGGTCGCCACGGTTATAAAAGCTCAAAGTCAATTTAGGGTCAGCATATTTAATGCACTGAAGAATATAAATCTAACTAATAATGCTTGTGCGATGAGCATTAACTCAATGGCTAATATTAATTAAATGTGATCGTGCCATCGCCTGTTGACGACTTTGAACGTTTAAAAATAATACATTTCTAAATCTCTCAGAGAGATTTATGCAGTAGTGATACGATGTATTATTTGTAAATTGTATTATTTCTAAAATGTATTATTTCTAAACTTGAAATCAGTGAATGTATTTCACTAGAATTATTATATGTTTACAAGAGCTTGACAGGCATCTTCGCTAGAAAGTCATGCTACTCCAGACTGATGACGAACAAACACTCAGAAACATGTATCTGGATGCAGGCTTAGCTAAGTGGAGGTCTTTGTCTCACTGTTGTAAACATGAGGACATAGGAAATGTGTCAAGGCTGACAGGAAGCGGTGCAGCTTCCTAGGTCTAACCAACAGTAGTATTATTCCCTTCAGGGGACTGTCACATTAAGTTGACAGCATAGAATGACTTTGAACGTGTTTGCGTATTATTATACCTCCTCAGCAAAGTCAGAATTTCTCCATATTCACCGAATTACTAATGATAGAATATTTCTGTACAGTAGTGTAGACGACTAGGCGTCAAATAATATAATAATAAATGGAATAGAAATTAACAAAGCGTCGCAATTGCTATTTAGCTCCAGGTCTGTCTTGATCATTCATCAGATCTATAATCAAACATTTTCAAGTCAAAAGCTTCTTGTATTATTTTTCCTGTTGTAGTGTCTCTTGGAGAACATTTATACAATATATCCCACATCGGGTTTGGTATGAAGGATATTTAGTCATGTAATTTCTTTATGCAGAATGCCCACAAGAAGTTATCTGATTGGAAACTAATCAGTTGTCTAAATAATTATAGTCTTGTTGGTGTTTCAGTATATACTAGATTTTCCAATAGTAATTATTGTACAGCTGGCGTCGTATACTAGATGGTATTACATTGATAATTACAGTTGTTGGTATTGCTTTAATAGCAAATCTACCCATCTACGAGACGGGCATAAAATGAGGGAGGGAAGTCGTAACAGCGTATATATTGAGAAATGTATACATAGACTTGATAGATTACTGGGTGATGTCTTAGGGAAATCACATTATTGTTGATGATACAGCATTCTATTACAGCTATATGACGTGTTTGTGACTAAGTGACATGTGATGACGATTCACTCCCGAATTGAAATAGGCTCTCAGCGTCTGCATCATGAATGGTTACGTGGACCATTCCTAACGAAAATCAGAGTTTCCTTCGACTACTACATAAAAAAAGTATTAAGAAAACAAACATGTTATTTAGATATACTTTTATTTTAGTTGTTTACACTATTTTACACGTGTTTATACTCTTATGCAAATTTCCTTATTTAAACTATGAATCCTCTCTCTTCCTTTCGATAATATCAAAATGATTACAAACTTCTTTGCAGACGATATTTTCTGTTTGGTCGACATTAATTTTCAAATAAGTGGAGTCTGTTGCTCTACTCATAGTGACCTATAACTGACCATGTGTAAACATCGGAGTGAATAAAAATACAACTACAGGATCTAAAGTCTGGCTTTGGGCCTTGCTTGCTGTGAATGCGCGAGCAGAATCTTCAGTGTTTCAAAAAATCAAACTAGCACTTACCTCTCACTGTTCTATGCGAATAATGTCTGGATGTTCTGGTACTATAGGTTAAGTTGATTAACAAAACTGAGATGTAAACAATAACCGCTTCGATTAGCCGTTTCGTATCCTGCTCGAGACAGATACACTTCAATAACCACTGAATAATCGCACACCCTATATTCTGATACACACTTCTTTCACTTTATTTTCGCTATTAACCGTCCTCGCAAACCCCTTCGAATCTACGATGGGGCCACGAACTATACGATGTAAATACAGAGTTACACGTGGTTGGTGAATTTGGTGGTTTCACAATTCAAAAATTGATATCCACGAAATAATCATACTTTCTGATTTTTTTTTTAATGCTAAGCCTTCCTGACTACCGTCTTTGCAATCCTGAAATATATCGTAACTATTGATCCAGCCGTCTGCTCGTGAAGATGGAATAAACAAAGAGACAGACATAACGCCCATTATAGTAAGATAGCAAATCTGCCCATCTACGATGGGATATAAAGGGATGTTATCGCCATTTTAAACCCTCTAAATTCACGACCTATACAGGCTGGAAATTCAGAGTGAATCCTCGTCACCGGAATTTTAACAAAAGAAAAAAAAAATCAAAGGTGATTTATTAATACAAAACTCAATATCCACTAAATAATCATACATTTCACAATTTTTTTTCTCGATAAAACAATTTCTGATTATCTCCTTCGTAATCCCGGAAAACATCGTGACCATCAGTCCAGCTGTTTGACCGTGAAGATGGAAAAGACAAACGGATATAACGCCTTTTATAGTAAGATAGCCATACTAGAGTGTGTTTATAGTAGGTGTTATCGTAGTCATAGCTATATTATACTAAGTAGTATCACATTGGTAATTATAGTATTTTATGTTGTATTACAGTTATAGTTATATTGTAGAAGTGTGCTACAATACTAACTGTAGTAGGTAGTATTACAATATTAAATAAGGCGGTGAGCTGTAGAATCATTGGAACACCGGGCAAAATGCTTAGCGGCATTTCATCCCTCTTTATTTTATGATTTCAAATTCCGTCGATGTTGACTTTGTCTTTCATCATTTCAGGGTCAATAAAGAAGGTATCAGTCTAAGTACAGAGATCGTGGTAATCAAATTATCCACCCCTGTGAAACTGCTGGCCTTGTACCAGATTTGAAACCAATATTACAATATTTAATATCGGCTAGTAGATTGTATCACAGTGAATTAGTGGTATTACAGTAATAAATAAGAGGTGGTTTCAAAGTAATAATGACACTATAGTAGGAGTATTGTATGTGATATTACAGTAATAATTGATCTCAAACAGATAACAAAATTTTTCTGACGGCAGCTCACGAAACCACACACGCACAATAGCTGAAGGTTGCTCTCTCTAGTGTTATTGAATGTATATTTATGTTCAGACATGTTTTCTCCTATTTATTCTCGTAATTACATTAATATTATAATTACATCGAAATCTCTATTTTCCCCAGGTAACATTTATTAATTATATTTATTAACTGGTGTTTATTAATTGTTATTATTTCTCTTATTGATTGCGTCTCCTCAATCTGTCATATCCATTCACTCAGCTTCTGCTTATATTAGATTAAACTGAACTGAATTCAATATAAGCATTTGCACTACATATATAGAAATATAGCACACATGCATGCACGCATACATACATGCATACATACACATAGATTCATACACACCACATGTGCGTACATACGAAAAGAAACAAACCTATCACATATATGTGTACAGATGTATATAAGTAAACGAAAAGTGTAATTTAAAGTATCTGTCTATTTGCATACGCACATATATATATATTTATATATACACCACACCCTTGTATGTATTTCTGCGTACGCGTGCAGTTTGCGTGTGTATATGTGTGCGTGTCTTTTTGTATGGTATATACACTCATAGCTGTTTGAAAGCGTTAGATACAAACAACTTGCATACATATAAACATACATACAGACATACATGCATGCATACATATATGCATGCATACAAATGTATAATTTTATGTACATATACATATATTTAAGTACACACATATTTATACACACATTCATACATACATATATGCATACATAAAAACAACACACATATATAAATACCAGTCTACCAACTTATACATGGATTCATATATAAATCCATTCGTATACATGCACACATAGTTATATAAATACAAGCTTAGATGCAGACGCGCTCAGTGCACAAAGGCTTGACTCAGTACACTGTCACATCTATTTATTATGGATCTTAGGAGCAAAATAATTAATCAAAAGTTAAAGAAACAATCCTAAACAAAAGGGAGTAAGTAACTTATTTAGTTCTTCCCTTTTCGATTCTCTAAGCAGCACACATCTTCCAAAAATCTTACGCATTCTGAAAATTGAGAACAAAAAGTAAAGAAGAAAAAAAAATAGCTATCCTTAAATTACATTATTCTAATTAATAATCAAACACTTTTTCTAACTTTCAAAAAATTATATTTGCTCCCAAATCAGTAGAAAATAAAATCAGAACTGATGACGATATATTTGAATCTAAAATATGATGAGCAACGTATTGAAACCTCCATAGGTGCATATATATATATATATATATA
>NC_068992.1:45390423-45392018 GCF_001194135.2 Octopus bimaculoides
ATATATATATATTTCGTCTTAACGTGCACCAAGATTTCAATCATACAATTTATATTATTATTATTATTATTATTGTTATTATTATTATTATTATTATTATTATTATTATTATTATTATTATTATTATTATTATTAATGTGAGTTTCGGAAAATGTATCGTATTACTCCTCAAATTGCATACCTCTTATGTTGTGCGTGTGCATCTATCAGTTATATTGAGAGGAGGGGAGATTTTTGTTCATTGTTCTTCTCTACGTAGGAGAAAACTTCTAGATTTTGAAATTTTGCCGTTAGCCAATTTCACTAGATGTTTTAAACATGAAACCTACACAAGTAGTGGTACGAAGGTCCTCACATGAGTGTAGTAGCTGCATTTACACGCCTCCCCAAACGCTTCAGATTGACAGAATGATAATCAGGAAAAAGTAAATACGGTTTGGAAATATAGAAGAATTTTCATCAAACGTCGACATCTGCACCCATCAGACACAAAAAAATTGTATAGTCAATGTTTTAATAACTAGTTTGCCATACCAAGCATTAGTGTACTGCTGAAAATAACTACTACTGGAGAAGTATATTATGCGGGAGTAGTTGTGTGTACGTGAGTGTATATGTGTTTGCATTTGTATGTGTAAAGTCCTTCTTTCAATCATTGATTGTTGAAAAGTGTAAGTGTATTTTGTCCAACGTGTTCTGTTCATTGTATGGGCATATGTAATCAAAGTATTTAAGCAGTAATGCATGACACTAGTATAGTGGTTTTAATACTCTTCAGCACCTCATAAATCGCCTTTCATGGACAATAATTTTCTCCGAATCAAAATAGCTTTTACAATTTTTTTTTATTTCTGTCCACACATACAGAATATTGGTAGCATTTGCAAGTGACTGTATGCTGAACCACAAAACATATCATTCACTTACACGCACAAACTCAAATGAATAATTAAAAGAAGCATATTAATTAATGAAGCATATATATATATATATATATATATATATATATATGTGTGTGTGTGTGTGTGTGTGTGTGTGTGTGTGTGTGTGTGTGTGTGTGTGTGTGTGTGTGTGTTTATGTGTGTAAGTATGTGCGCGTGTGAATGTGTGTGTGTGTATCTATTTGAGTATCCATAAACACATACACTAATGTATGTATATGAGTGTCTGTATGTGAATAAATATATTGGGGTAGATGTACGTCTACAGGGAAGTAAATAGGTAAGAAGACAGATAAAGTGACTCAGCTGTGTTTATGTGTATATAAATAGTCCCTAACTCATCGGATGACATGTTCACCAAAGCAATAAAGAAAATATTTTCAATGATATTCATAATACAAATTAATAAACTACAGAAGATAAATCTCTGCTCGCGCGCACGCTCACACACGCACAAACGCACACAGATACAAATACACATTCTCCAACAAACTTGCATAAACATATGTATATAGTATATGAGGGTATGCATGACGGTATGTGTGTTTGTACGTGTCTTTCCTATATATGCATAGCGCTAATGCTTTGGGTAAACATATATTGTTTTTAATGCATTTACATATTTTTAAATACATATATATATATATATATATA
>NC_068992.1:45393300-45398047 GCF_001194135.2 Octopus bimaculoides
ATATATATATATATATATACATATATATATCTTTATGTATAGTATATTGAAAGAAAGAGCTAGAAAGAGGGAGAGGGACAGAAAGAGAGAAGCAAAGAAAGAGAAAAGTAAGAATAATTTAGACCTTAGTAGGAGTTGAAAAATGTGGGAATTCTATCTACCGATCTATTTATCAACATACGCACACACACACACACACACACAAATATATATAACAGTGTAGTGAAGTCCAATACGGTCGTACTACAGGCATAGACAAGACTGGTGTAGATAACTCAAAGCAGATGACGATCGATCAGTAAACTTCATTGATCAATGTATTCAATACACTTTATCCCATATCGAATTCGACGGAAATTCCGGTAAGATAACTGCAACCATACAACTCCAGTATACTCCAAAAGATGCTGTGTATGTGATAATAAATCCCTGGGTGGAGGGAATGATATTGTCATTTTGGAGGGAATGTTGTCCTTCCTTCTTTGAATGAACTATGAATATATTCTTTAGTTTTGGGACACATGATAAATATATGATATACCTTATTTTTGTAGGGTGCTCACAGCTCAAATAGGTGTACGTTTTGAATAGGATTTGACTGGTAGAGGATAGTCACACGACCGGTCTTTGAAAATTTTCTAGGTTCTCCGCTACGTCCGTGCATTACTATCAAGTGACAATATTTGGTGTTGTAAGTTAAGGCTGAAACGGCTGAGTGAACATCTAACAATTAATGCTCTGAATGTTTTCTTTGAAGTGTTTGTAGAGAATGAATTCGCGATTAATTTTATAACCCTTTGTACGTTTCCCGCAACAACCGTGCGTAGTGTCATGTGACAGTTTATTTTGCACCTAAAATAACTTTGTTTTCTATGTATCATTCACAGTCCGTAGTGTGTGAATAATATTCTTAATCTCAACATTTACTTACGCGCGACTAATTCGAGGCTTTGTCACTAATTCAGTTTTAAACCAAATTTGACGATGTTTACATTTTTAGATTGGTCACATCCTAAGCTACATTTTCAGCTACAAAATTTGAAAATTGCTTCGGTAGAAAAAAATTTCAGTAAAATATGTGAGGTCAAAAACGATTTTTAATAAATCTATATTTTATTTTAGCATATATGATAGATCTCGGTGAGAGGAATCTATCCACGTTACTTATATGCAAAAATATTCAGTAGACAAATTACTGAGAAAAAAAAAAGGAGATTAACGCTTAAAATCGACTTTGATTCCAAATATTATTCCTCTTTCAAAAGAAAACTATACATAAATTCAACTTTTCTGATAGACCTCCACTACAGGAATCCGATGATGCCATTTATATGAAAGTCACTTGATTTGGGCACAGTATACTCCGGACACGATATGACATATATCCGCCTTTGCTACTACAATTATCTCCGGAAAATACCCACAAGGATTATTTACATGGGTGTTTACTACTGGAATGAAGCTACACTCCAAGTACTGTTTCTTCTTTCTTTTTTCAGCGCAGTACTCTCACTTCCTACTACAACTATCCTCTTATAGATGTAATAATCCATTCGTCTACTATTTCTGTCTTCGATGAAGTGATACATTGGATTTTCCCTGAAACAGCTGTAAGACTTTATCCATAAAATATACTGCTAACTTTGCCATTATTGTCTTTATCCTTTTCTCTCTTTATACATACATACATATATATATATTAATTCACAATTTTTATTAAAATTTCCTTTAAGTTATAACACTTATATACGAAGAAACAGAAAATGAAACAAAGAAAAACAAGTAAATAAAATAAGGAGTCAAGCAGCAGAAGATGGAAGGACAGTCGGCAATGTGCGACGTCTCCCAGGACAAATGGTGTGCTCAGCCGTGCCCTACGGTATTAAACACGATGGTGTTGCCGCTGCGAATGGCCAGTGACGCTGGACAAATTGATAACGGCCGGTCACACCCCTGTATTTATTGATTTATCTCTCCTCTGCGTTATAGGTGTTAACGTCCGGTTTTGCGAGACACTATATATCGTACATCTATATCCTATGGACAGATATACTTTAAATATATAATTTAGACAACATTAATTATATGATATTGCCTAGATGACAACCATTAAATATATATGAAATATCTTGATTTACTAATCGTTACGATGACCATTCACCTTTTCAATATTTACTAAAAACTCCCGAGTACAATTTATAGTATATCGCTAATTAAACTGAACGTCCATATCTCTAAAACGTGTGCAAAATTCAGAGAATGTTCTCGTACATTTTCTACTCCAATATTTGAGAATATTTTAATTTTTACCAAAACATGCTTTCTTTTCTTGTCTGTCACAGAAAACTTTGCACATTACTAATCTCTTTGGCAGAATTGATTCTACAACATAACTCTACTACATCCGTTCTTGATTTTTCAAAAATTATAGGCCTTGAGTGATTTTAAATGCAACAGCAAGGTTTTATCTCGTAATTGCATGGCTATTCTGAGTTTATCGTAGTTTTACAGCCCACTGTATTACATATGTAAGCGCATTTGTATTTAATATGCAAAACACTCTGCTGAGGTTGTGGATCACGTGAGGAAGAAGCAAATTACAGATACTGAAAGCATCGATTGACATCTCGAACGTGTCTGTAGGCCATGACATATTCAAATCTGATGAAATGAACGAACAAATAAGATTTATATATTAAACTGTATTACCAGAAAGAGAGCTTGACAAGGCTATGACCAGAAACATACAGGCACTAAGTAGCGTTGATAAGTACACTTATCTCAGAAGTATAATAATACCAAGTTAAATAGTGAAACCATTTGTTTAAGCAAAATTTTCTAATCAAATGTAAGGTTTAATTTTCCTCATTTACAGATGAGTGAATGATTGGCAGGGCATATACATACATAGCTCTATCTACACAGATGATTGCTGTTGTCAGACTTAAGTTTCTGAACAGTTATGTTCAAATCCTAGTTGTAACAATTTCACTTTCTTTTATGAAATATGATTGCCTCATCAAACCTTGAAATGGATTAATTTAAATGCTGATGTAATGAGCGTTGCGTGTAAGAAATTATCAATAGTAAGATAGAAGTTCAGCTCAAGAAATTAAGAATAACTTTCACAAATGTATTGAGATACATAGAGAAATGACAGCTGGATTTTTCTTTACAGGCTAGAGACTACTATGGGCAAACGCTTCGGTATATAATCTCGTCAATGTAGTGTAGCTTAATAGCGCTTGCAGATCATTAAAGAGATTTCTACATATAAAAGAGTTGCGTACATTTTTGGCCAAAAGCAAATTGTATAAATATATACAAGATAGCAAATATCCAAGAAAAATAAAGGAAAAAGTAAATGACATGTATATGAACAATTAAGTTAAACTGTGATGTGCTGATTACTGTAGATACTATATGCTTAATTTATAGAAGTCATTCTGTTAGTGAAAAGACAAAAAAAAAAAAAAAAAAAAAAAAAATTAGCGGCCCCTGCGCGGTCACACGATCTCGTAGAAAACCAAGAAAAAAAGACTCTGGATCAGGTAGTTCTACAAGTTGCTAATATGTAGGATAGTCACAGCAGGAATGATATTTTGGCCATTTGAATCATGACTGAACTGGCGCTTATCATCATCACCATTCATCTCCTCCACTTTCTCTCCCTCTTCCTCCACCTCCTCCCATCATCATCATCATCATCATCATCATGTGATATATCATTCATCCTGTCTGACGTGTGAAGTTTTATTCTCAACTCTTCTAAACATGAAACCAAACATTTACTGTAATCAAAGTAGAGAGTTATTAGAAATAGTTTGGCCGCTATTTCTGGCATATGTATCAACAACATAGAACCTGTATGTTTTGGCTGTGTAACTTATAGTTGAAGATGATTTAACTTTGAAAGTATTCAGAGAAACGCGACAAAGACAGCACACAGAAGATTATGTCATTAACCGAACAAGCAAGAAGACATCTATCACAATTGCTTACAAATTTCGAGCTCTGACAGAGACAGTAGTCAAATGTAGTTCTGGTAGTTATGTTAGCTAATAATATTGTCTATGGCTGTTAGTACAGCATAAAATGGTTTGCAATGCAGAACATATTTAAACATTAACCATTTGCAAGTAAAATATCCTCTTTTGTTTCCATTTCTAAACATTCAGCTAATATCGGGTCAAATATTTGAGTACGTGAAAAAATGGCAAGTAAGTCACACATTTACTGTGGCACTATCTCTGCCTACATTTTAATCTTTCACATTAACTTTACCTGGATAATTACATGCGCAAAAGATTTTATATAGCATTACAGTTCCATCCTTACCGAATTTTACCATACATTGACTTAACAGAACGACAAATATACTACACATTGGTAGTAGCCATATATGTGCCAATATGTAGACTTTTTCTTTTTAAAGACGGGGAGGGGAGTTAGCACGCCGGGAGAAATACTTAACGGCTTTTCGTCCGTCTTTACGTTCTGCGTTCAAATTCCTCTAAGGTCGATAATGATGCTGATGATGGTGGTGATGATGATGAGGATTATGATAATAATAATAATAATAATTTTTATTATTACACCACCTATTCTTTCCCTCATTATCTAGGTAGAAATCGTGGAACCATAAGAAGAGCTCATGCCTGAATCTCGGAATAACACCTCCTCACCATCCGAGTGAGAGAGAGAGAGAGAGAGAGAGAGAGAGAGAGAGAGAGAGAGAGAGAGAGAG
>NC_068992.1:45398162-45400819 GCF_001194135.2 Octopus bimaculoides
AGAGAGAGAGAGAGAGAGAGAGAGAGAGAGAGAGAGAGAGAGAGAGAGAGAAAAGTAGTCGATGCCTATACGTGAGAGGGTACCGGAAGCTAGCTGTGCTACTAATATCAACGACACGCCAGGCAGAACATAGAACGCAGTATGAGGTCTTACATGAATTATGGCGAATAGAATGAGATACAGTTTTATCTTGGTAGACAATATCGATGTTTTACAATTTTCGTTTTTTCTCTTTTATTTGGGATTAAGGTTTCAGTATTATGTATAATTATCAGTCAATATGTGTGTGCGCATGCACTTTTGGATGCATACGTGTAAGTAACATATGAATATGATATACTACACACATATATAACTCCACTGTGTAAATGAGAGAGTCTGTATGCATGATTATGCGTATGTTACCGGAAGGCTCCGGAACAGTACGTGTTAGAGAGAAACGGATTTGATTTTCGAAATCTGTGTCCTAAGAAGAAGGGTTTCGGTCCTAATAATCAAAATATATAATTTTTTACGAGAAATAACTCAGCTTCCAGTTCACCAACGTTGAATGTCTTTAGAAGCTGTCATCATAAACTCATGATTTCCAGAGTGTGTGTGTATGTTTGTATAGATGCATGTATGTGTTGCGTTTTATAACTGTTAGCGTGTATACGTGCGTGTATATATATATATATATATATATATATATATCAGTTTCTCGCTTTTCCCCTCTTTTCATATATTTACTCTATATGTATATCACTCACGCGTGCTGCTCCCACCGACTCCCCCCCTCTCTCTCTCTCTCTCTCTCTCACACACACACACTGTCACCTTAGGATCTTTGCTTCATCCATGGTCAGCTTTACATTAGATGTTCAAGAGTATTAGTTTCTATTTCTATTTCAAGAGTACTCTCTTGTGGAGGTGCCTTTACCACTACGTTGATATCATAGACATCGATGTTTCACCATTTGTGTGGCTTATCACTATCACGTACTGGAATTGGATTGGCGATGAATGATATCGACTGTCTATGCGGTGTCATGCTCGGACAATGGTTACGTAAGAATAAATTCAAAAAGGAAATAAACGCAAGCGCAAGACTAATAAACATTATCGACAAAATATATTATATCATATATATATATATATATATATATATATGCATATATTACACATATATCTGTACGTTTGCGCTTGCCTGTGTGTAGGTCTGTGTATTCTGCGTGAGCCAATCCCAAATATACCGTTCAGAGATGGTACGGTTCTTAGACGAATGATGATAATTATTATCTCTGACAAGACTGCAAATTAGGGGAGGATGATCGCCTGTTAAATGGATTCGAGTACCTGATTAGTACTTTATTTTTTCGAGATGAAAGGCAAAGTTAACTTCACGGGATTTGAACTCAGACCAAAATGATTTCACGCCACATTTTGCCCGTTGTTCAACCAATTCACCCCTATCCACTATCAATGCAACTTATATTCTTCTTTGTCTTGAATAAATGTTGAGACAGCTGCCATCTAGTATTCTCAAAATAGTTAAGAGAAAAACAATTACTTCTGTCTTCTATAGGAGATGTTACTTAGTCCTATCTTTGCGCTGATTAAGCATCTATATTCTTTTATTCTTTTATCGTTTTAATTCATTTTCTTTCGGCGTTGTTGTCACTTTATATCTAGAGATTGGCCAGTGAGTGAGTTTCACTGTTCCGACTTATTTAGAAGCCAGGGACAATATCATCCGTTAAAGTTGTTCTTCATTTAAGAAAGTAGCCTGAAATGTGAAAGAGATTTGTCTGTTGTCTTTGGTCGGCTGAGGAACAACTCAGAGGCTCCCTCATTAGCTGGATAAGCAGCTGGGATGTGTTTGTGTCATGACGTCATAAGTTTCTGCTTATGAAAAATGAGTTTCCATGCTGCTGTACAAGGCCACTTCTTTTTAGCGGTGGCGGTGGTGGAAGAGTACAGTATTTCATTGGTAGAATATATTATTGATACCAGAAAGGTAAAATTTTAAATTGATAAAGATGGGATTCAAGAACAGAAGGAAAAGGAATATAACTAAATACCAAAATTAATTATGAAATTATGAATTACTCTGTCAATTTTAGCAGCCTAGTGTTCTGCCATAGTAAATACAGAGTATTGATGAAGCATCTAAGCGACATCAGCTATAGTGACTCAAATCTTCATAGATATTAAATCGTATTCGTCTAAAATAAAGGCTGCAACATAAAAAAAACACATACCTCTCCCTACCCATCTATGGAATGGAAACCACTAAGTCAACAAGTTTCTGCGTAGCAAACAGTTACTAATTAATAAGCGCCAGTAATAACAAATCATGGAGTCATACAAAAAGTTGTTTTCTCATCGTACACAAACGGAAAATAGTGCAAAAAGTATGATTATGATACGCCATGTGATATAGAGTTCACCCGCTGAATCCAATAACATATCTCAGAGTGATGTCTTGGAAATTAGCACATTTGGCATTTTGTCTCTCGAATATTCTCGAAAGTAACAAGTATTATTAATATGCTTGTCACTTCGCTTCTTTCTAGACATACTCTTTGCACTACATACCTCCCCACTTCAGATATCTGTTTATTACCGTATAACTAATAATCTATTATATATATATATATATATATATATATATATAT
>NC_068992.1:45401000-45401800 GCF_001194135.2 Octopus bimaculoides
TGTGTGTGTGTGTGTGTGTGGAGGCGCAAGGACTCAGTGGTTAGGGCAGTGGACTCGCGGTCGTAGGATCGCCGTTTCGATTCCCAGACAGGGCGTTGTGAGTGTTTATTGAGTGAAAATACTTAAAGCTCCACGAGGCTCCAGCAGGGGGGGGGGGCTTGCTGTACACATTCACCATAACCTTCTCTCACTCTTTTCCCCGTTTCTGTTGTATCTGTATTTCAAAGGGCCAGCCTTTTCACACTCTGTTTCACGCTCAGTCTCCTCGAGAACTATGTTAAGGGTACACACGTGTCTGTGGAGTTAAATATCCTGTGACAGTTGACAGCAATATTTCCTGACACTTTTACAACCGCTCATCTTTTTACATCAAAGAGTTCAATATCAATAGAATTTGATTTCAGAATGCTGCTGCATGGCCTTTTCCTGCACTAGTATTGTCAATCCTTAACGCTTGCTCCTGAGCTGCGCATGAGTGCTTCTGTCTCTATTTTCAGGTCATTCCTCTTCATCCTTAGCCACCGGTTCTCTGTATCTGTCTTGGCTTTCACCTCTCTTGCAAACTGACCGTACATTTTTTCTTTCCATGCTTTTTCTTCCTTATTATTATTATTATTATTATTATTATTATTATTATTATTATTATTATTATTAATATTATTATTAACATTATTATCATTATGAAAGTAGGATAAATTCAATTTGTTTTATTCCCCTATGAAATATGAAAAAAGACACGCTCCCAAACTCAATATTGTTGTAATCAAAAGAAATCTTGATTTATTTGATTGAATATAGCA
>NC_068992.1:45402275-45403040 GCF_001194135.2 Octopus bimaculoides
AAGAAAGACTTATTCGAAGAACATTATAAGAACCGGCAGATAATCAGGAATATTTTTAAACTTCATATGGAACCCATTCATGAAATCCCGACTATTTTTCGAGCAATGGGGCAGTTATTCACATGAAAGTCTTTCAATAATGGAGTCATTTATAGAAATCTTCGATTATATCCTTCTCTGGAAATTTCTATAGCATTCTACTTTTACCTACTTTTTCTCTTTTTTTTTACTATTCTCTGAAATATGTATTCACGCCATTTATGTAAATTATATTTAATAGTTCATAATTATTAAGTGTGTATGAGTGTAAGTCTACGTATGCACGCATACACACAAGCACAACATTTATACACACACGTATATAAATAAACATGTAGCATAAACATACATATATGTTTCTATTTATAGAAATACGTGTGTATGATTCTACATACAAATACCATATGTATACGTGAATATATATACGTTCAGACATATATAAGCTCACAAACGCACATATATACATATGTATACATGTGCGTACTCGTACATGAGTATGTAAATAGAAAATTATCTATCTTTCTGTGTATCTATTTAACTAACTATCTATCTGTCTGGCTGCCTGCCTGTTTGTGTGTCGGTCTATCTATCTATCTTTGTATATATACATACATAATAATGTCCGTGTCTCGACACACACACACACACGCACATGCGCGCACACGCACAGATTCAGGTATAGATAGGTTAATATGTATATATATATATATATATATATATATATAT
>NC_068992.1:45407793-45412302 GCF_001194135.2 Octopus bimaculoides
TTTTTGCCGAACCGCTAAGTTACGGGGACCTAAACACACCAGCATCGGTTGACAAGCGATGTTGGGAGGGGGGGACAAACACAGACACACAAACACACACACACATATATATATGTATACATATATACGACGGGCTTCTTTCAGTTTCCGTCTACCAAATCCACTCACAAGGCTTTGGTCGGCCCGAGGCTATAGTAGAAGACACTTGCCCAAGGTGCCACGCAGTGGGACTGAACCCGGAACCATGTGGTTGGTAAGCAAGCTACTTACCACACAGCCACTCCTGCGCATAATACAGATTTTCTATTAATCTTTACTTCTTGTACTCTGTTATTCGGTTACGTTCTTCAGCCGATGCGCTGCGGCGATGCCGGCGCATCACCTAGAATTGTTTAGGTGATCGAGTCGGTCAGTATAAGCTGAAGGATAAGCACATTATTAAATGTTGTGTATATGGCAATGGTGTTGTCGGTGATGATAATGGTGATGGTAGTGATATTGCTGGTGATGAGTATGAGGAATTGGTTGTCATGTTAATCATGATGTGAACAGATTTTGGTATGTGGGCATTAGTAGTTTGGAAAGTTAACAAGTCAGTAGCGGTAGGCTGTTTTCGTTTAGTAGAATCGGCAAATATCAAGTGAAGCATTGTAAGATGCTCCTTAACGAGTTGGCAGGATTTCGAAATATGCTTTCAATTAGATTCCACTTGTTTTGCTGTTCGATTGTCAAAAAGTGGGAAAATTTTAGAAGCAACGTCACTGACGCATGACGCTTGTGTTTTGGCTTTTTGTGAAAGATCAAGCCAGCTCAGCTGCTGAGTAGGATAGCATTTTCATTCTCTGTCCAGCGAAGTTTCTTTTGGGCTATTTTGCTCATAGTGATAGTAGTTGCATCTTTCCTTTCTTCGTGTTACTAGTCAATAATTTAAGTGGATTCTCTTTTTTTCCCCACACTATGTGATGGAAAAAAGATAATTTTGGAAGTGAAGGATGTTTGAGTTTTGCAAAATTATGTGATAGTTTAAAATGTATAATCTTGTGTATTTGGCCATTAATTTTAAACAGAAGTATACGAGTGAAATGTCATGGTGACAGTAGTTGCTGTAAAGTTATTTTATTTTGTTTATGTGTTTTCTCCTTCACTCGTTTAGCTAGTCAATAATTTAGGTGGTATTTCTTTCTCTCTATGTGATAGAGAAAAAATGATTTCGAAAGTGAAGGGTGTTTGAGTTTTGCGAAATTTTGTGACATGTATTGATATGTATAATCTTATATTTGTGGCCGTTAGATTTAAACAGTGTTTTAAACAGGGATATAAGAGTGAAAAGTCAGAAGTGTGTGTATAAATTCTGATTACACGTAGGCACTTTAAATTTCTTTTAAAACATCTTATTACATTTAAATTTTTATCGTACAATTAACCAAATTAGCATAGAATAATGCCTTCATATTTTTGTATAATTAAGGTCTAAACTGTCAATACATGAATGCGAAAGAGATAGTTGAATAAATGTAAACCTACTTTTAGGTCACCCTCTATATAAATATATGCATTTATAAATGTATATATATATATATATATATATATATATATATATATATATAATTCACAAAAAAAAACAAAAGACGAAGACAGGTGGTGTAACCATATTTATATATATATATATTCACATATGAATAAGTGTATGTATATGTATACTTATATATAATAATATAAATAGTATATAGTTATATGCATATATCCATACATATATGTACATACCTACATCTATATGTATACATACATGCATATATGGGTACAGGACATAAAAAAAAACGAAAACAGAAAAACGAAAACAGAAAACGAAGTTTTTTCGAACAACGAAAAAAACAGAGAAACGAGACTTGCAACATAAAAAGTATATCCCTCCATCAGTTGTCCCTGTTCCATCTACTCCACACACATATATACGTGTGTGTGTGTGTGTGTGTGTGTGAATTAGCGTGAGTGTATTAATATGCATACATACAAAGACGTAAAAGTTGATACAGATAGGGAAATGTTTCTGTTTCCGTTTACAAACGAGTAAATAAATGCGCAGAACATAACGTACAGCGCGTTTATATCTTATTATAAGCTGAATTCTCCTGAAACCGAAACATCTGTATAACGAAAATCTAGACACTTCACTTTGTTTTAACACTTGTGCGCGCGCACAAACATACATAAAAATACTTACGCATACATACACATAAACACACACACCACACTCTACGTACAGAAAAACGCACACATTGGTGATAAGAGATGTAACAGTTTTGAGTTTCATGTCTTCCACGAAGGCGTTAGTGATGTAAGCTAAATATCTTCAACTGAGCTTGAAACAGCATCGCAATCTGAACCTGAACATACAGCACCCCGCCAAATCATTTTCCTACAAATATTATAAATAATCTGAACATTTGATGGAAGATGATAAAGCTTTGGGGCGTCTGTATTACAGTGCATTCCACTAAACATATTGTCTAAGAAACGTATTCAGTGTAATGTCTTTGCGTGTGCGCGCACATACACACATGCAAACATATAGATACACAAACAAACCTTTAACGTAGTTGTTGTTATTGAAGTGAAACCTATCTGTTACAATCCGCCGTTTCCACTCAGCGAACTTTGATACTTACTTGAAATGATCCCTTTCTTACAAGAGAGAACACCACAGTGAACATTCTTTGTTGTCAACTTATTATTTTTAATAAATCTGTTGCAGTGTAACAGAACTAGAGAGAAAGAGAGAGGGAGAGGGAGAGAGAGAAATACAGAGAGAGAGAGAGAGAGAGAGAGAGAGAGAGAGAGAGAGAGAGAGAGAGAGAGAGAGAGAGAGAAAGTGTGAGAGAGAAACAAAACAAAAGAAAAATAATAACATATTTAAACAAATAAAAATAATTCTACACATCAGAAAGTTTAATATCTCAACATATTTTATTCCACTACTGTTTTTTATGCTCCGTTTTCTACTGAAATATTTAGCAATTCATGATTCTATTATTTTATTATTTTAATGATCACTATTTCAGTAACCTTTCTATATCATAATACTAAGATATTGTAATTTTTCTTCACAATTTTCGTCTGCAACTTCCCCTGTTGAATGCTAACACAACGTAGCTCTAGGCTTTCAAAGTACACTTCTTCCTATCGTGCCAAACCGTTTTAGTTGCAATATTTCCGACAATATGCAAAATTTCACAGTCAAAGTTTCAGCTCCGGATATCTACACGTCTTTTACATTTTTACTTAAATTTCAGTGTTAAAAACACCGCCATCACCACCATCAACATCACCATCACTACCGTCACCAGAATTAGCAGCAATGTCGTGTATTTCCTTGAGAATTCTGAGTGAACAGTAGCTACATAAACAATAGATTCGAAAACAATGGCGAAAAGTAGAATTAACTAATGCTGTGATAGTTTTTGATGGTTTCTGTGATGGATATTTAATTAATGATTATTTAACTTTTGACAATTATGGGAAATGTTTTGTGTACACATTTTAAAGAATACTTCAGTTTCGCTTTCCTTGAATATCTAATCGCAGACAATTAAATTTCATAATGCTCTAGCAATAGAAATCTAATAAAAATATTTTATTAGGTAACAAACATAATAACTGAAATAGTGGACTTTTAATTTTCGTTATTGAGAATGTATTCTATAAATTCTTTGACATGTTTAGAGACACAAAGAATAAAACAAAATGTATTGAAAAAAAAAAGGTGAGAAACAAAAAGTATAATCAAAGATGCAACAAGTTATTTATTGGTTAGAATAATTTAGAGTAACAATGAAAAAAAAAATTAATAAAGAATCGATTGTTATTAAATATGAATATTTTACTATCTGACTTTATGCTAAAGAATTTAGTAAATTTAACTTTTAAGGGTTATAAGAGAAAAGTTTTAAAACTACAACAACCTATACACACACTCTTACACAGAGACAATAACACACTCTTATACGATTATTACGCTAAATAGTCACACATTGAACTTTATTTACTACGATTATTTCTTTATATTGAAATTATTTTGAAAAGACATCGTCAAGTCTCACTGAAGCAGAAACTCAAGCTGGATTGTTTACACTGATTGCACCTTACACCAAACAGATTTAACTCCCAAATAACTTTGCCTCTTCTACGCCAATACACAGTGTTGACGTCTTAAGAAAAAAATACAAAGCAAAAAAAGATATATATATACCAGAAAAACATAGTCAAATAATCTTAGTTTAATACATACACATACATATGTATGTGCGTATAAGTATTTAAGTGTGAATGTATATTCCTTAAGCTATTATTACATAAGCATCTTTGTATGAAAGTCATATAGACGCATACACACACACACACGCACACACACACACACACACACACACACACACACACACATTCTAAATGAAAATGAAATTACATGAACAATTATTCACTCAGTATGATGTTATATATATATATATGTATATA
>NC_068992.1:45412352-45414852 GCF_001194135.2 Octopus bimaculoides
ATATATATATATATATGTATGTATATACACACACAAATGTATATATATATTTATATATAAACTCATATATGTGTATATATGTATACGCACACACATACATATATACACATATATGAGTTTATATATAAATATATATATACATTTGTGTGTGTATATACATACATATATATATGTATACTGATACATGTATATATGCATATATACATGCATATGTATATATAGATACATGTGTATATGCATATATATATATATATGTATATACATGTATACATACATGTATGTATATATATATACATATGTATATGTATACATAAATATATGTATATACATATATACAGACACTGACACACGCACACACACATATACACGCTCACCAATAACACGTACATACTGCTATAGTCAATTCAAGATTTAACACGCTGTTATTAACAGTTTCGTGAGACAAAGAAAAGCACATTAAATCTACCGAACTTCCACGACAGCAGTGTACTTCATATTAATTTATTGGATATAGAATTGATTTCTTGTCTTGTGCCATGATTCTAAGGTGTTATAAGGAAGACAGGTCCTCTAAAACTCTCTTAGGTTAAGTGAGTAGTTGCTTTAGGTTGGCGAAATTAAATAGAGAAATCTCATTCATTAGAAAATTTCGAAACCACTGCGGAAATTATCCTTGGCTCAGAAGAAAAATTGGGTGGAGCCCTAAAAAGAAAAAAAAAAAAAAGGGATTTTGCAATAATGGAAGAATAATGCTTAGAGTATTTTGGGAAAAAACTTATTATTATTATTATTATTATTATTATTATTATTATTATTATTATTATTATTATTATTATTATTTTATGTTTGACTTTTGTTTTGCATTTGTACAAGTTGGGTCCAAGTCTCACCCAGAGACCTCAAGAGACAACAAGTTAGAAGTTCATGTAGGTGTTATGCCTAGGGTATCATATATTTGGATTTGTACAGTTTTGTTCTAGTGAATGTTTAAGAAACCATAAGAAAATTATGTGTTTGTTTTAAAATTTGAGATCATATAGACAGTATTTTACGTAGGATATGGGCAGTTCCCATGAGCACTATCTTTTGAACTTCAGCCATTTTGGGGTTTCTTGGTATCTGAGCTAGGTAGTAATCAGCCCGTTTCGCTGTCATTCCCAGGGCACCTATGACAATAGGTATTGTTTTCGTCTTCAGATTCCACATTTTGCTAATTTCTATTTCAAGATCTTTATATTTGCTCAGTTTTTGGTAGGTGTTATTATTATTATTATTATTCAAATGCCGTCGAGGTCAAGTTTAGCTGTCATCTTTTGTGGTCGATAAAATAAGTACCAGTTGAAAACGAGGATTAATGTAATCGATTTCAATAACCCCTAAAATTGCTGCCCTTGTGGCAAAATTTGAAACAAATATTATTTTTGTTGTTGTTGTTATTGTTACTGTTGTCGTCGTCGTTGTTGTTGCTGTAAGATTTGACTCCTACATATGTTATCGAGTACTGAGTCATCATTTAACTATATGGAGATTCTAAAATTACGTCGTTGTGAACAGAGCTCTTCGTTTTGCCGCATAAGGCACAGGAATATTTAACATAAAACGATGGAGTTCCTATTTTTCTTCTCTAAAATTCAGTTCGCAAGATTGAATAAACTTCCTTATATGATTATTAAACTTCAGGCAGGACCATTTGTTGGATTTGACTCATGACAAACAAACCTATCTATTTCGTGATTTTAATGTTTACGTAGCATTATTCACACTCCTCATCTGCTCCGGGAGGATTGTCAACTGAAGATCAACTTGGTGGTGATTGAGAACGATAGAGTGTAGGATCTGCAAAAACTACTACATATTTCAGTACATCTACATGAGATGTCGTTTCAACACATAAAGCACTCGGCGGTTTGACGACCATAATCATCAGGTTATATATTATGAACATGAGAATATTCGCATATTTCAGTCATTGTTCAAGATGACAATAAAGACATGAGCCGCTAGTTTTCGCTTTCTAACATAAATATACGTGTAAGTCTTATGAAATGCCATCATGCTGAAAAATATTACAAAATATTGAATTGTGAGTTCTTTCCGTTTCCATTTGCACAAATTAAATTTATGATTTCTTTCTTTGACAGAATTCTAACCAAGTGGCAAATGACAAAAGCGTTAATAGTGGAGAAATGAGCCAAGCAGTCACCATATTAGAACTAACTGGAAGTTATATGAAAAATCTGAAGTGAAAACTTTCTAACTCTAACGTTGTTGAAACGACTTAATCTGAGAAACGTTGGTAAATGGAAAAAGGAAATTGAGAAAAAGATTAACAAGTCTGCAAAAGGTCGATATTTCGGTGACATTCTCGTATTCTACATTGCTCCGCCAAGTGACAATATATTCATAATTCACAAAAGAATTATCAGATATGCATGACTAAGTCACTCAGTTTAAGAATCGTGGCTAACCGAAAATGCAATATATATTTAATAAAGTCATA
>NC_068992.1:45419085-45431073 GCF_001194135.2 Octopus bimaculoides
TATATATATATATATATATGTGTGTGTGTGTGTGTGTGTGTGTGTGTGTGTGTGTGTGTGTGTGTGTGTGTGCGTGCGTGCGTGTACGTGTGTGTGTGTGTATGTATGTATGTATGTATATGTACACACACACACACACGTTTCATATATGCATATATTTGATTATTTATAAATTTTGAACTGCAAAAACTCCCACTACCTTTGTGTCTCTCAGACATATACATTTACAAATGATAAGCATAAAACTAGCGCCTAAATAACTATCCTAATACTTTACATATTGTGTGCCCATACCCCCTTTTACAAACCCGTCTGATTTTATATATAAACACATACACAAACACACAGACACATATAGCATGAGGCATATAAAGGTACACTTAAATTAACCGAATCTTAATTTTTTTAAACTTGTTACCGTAGCATTAAGAATGATATATAAAATATATTCAGTGGTGACATTAGCTGCTGACATCTGAAAGTAATACAGTTATTCAAGCATAACATTCAAATTCAAGCATATATATATATCTGTCTCTGTCTTGTGAGTGTGTGTGCGTATCTGTGTATCTATATGCCTGTCTATGTATATGAGGCATATTTAATATATGAGGCATCAAACTATTCCATTGCTGTCATTCTTATTAAATTATCCCTACTTATTCGTCAGAGTTATTTAAATAGCCAGACTTTGTAAGCGAGATGCGTGGAACTCTAAATTGCCATTAAAATTCTATAGATTTACACAAACAGAATTTATTATGCTTTTTTTTCATTTTATTTATCAAACTTATTTAAATCTATTTATTTTATTCATGCAAATCGAACGAATAATGTATTTCCACACGAGATCAGCTTTAAATTTGCCAATTTAAATATAATTCAAATCACATAATTTCCATAAAATTTAGATTTCCAGCCAGCAACGGTGCCAACAACTCGCTGGCATGCACCGCTATCTTCTTTTCTGTGTTCTCACTCTCAAAGATTATTAGTTCTCCTCATTATCTCTGCTGTAACCCATTGATTCTTTTTCTACAATTTCATGAAAAGAATTTAATAGAAAACTGTACACACTCTTCTGTATACATATATGTATATATGTACTCACACACGCGCACGCACATACACACACACACACGCGCACACACACACACACACACACACACACACACACACATGTATATATATATACATATGCATACACCCCCACATATAGTACGCATGCATCTATCGCTCCTATGTATATATATATATATATATATATATATATATATATATAATCACGTTGAAAAAAGATATTTAAATATTTGACATTTATTACAAACAGAAGAATGAAAAGCTACGGAATAATTCCAAATTATGGATTAGCATATGTAAATCAGATGATGTGTCTATGCTTTGTCTTAGTCTATTGAAATGTGAGAATACATATTTGTGTTTAGTAAAATTGTTTTATTAAATGTAAACATTTTACATAACGCGAACAATGGACGCGTTAATTTTCTTGAAACATTGGAATAAGAAAAAGAAAAAAAAAACATCGGAAAATAACTTCCGATACAAATGGAACAAAAGGAAAGGAATATATATATCCATGGGGATTTGTCAGATAATGAGAATCTGTTTTGATATACGTTTAGGGAGAAATAAGAGAGTCTTTGCTCTGTGTCCGGGGTCATGCACCTGAAACGGAGTATTTCCATATGCTCATGGAAAGTTGGAACAAACCTACTACTACTATTACTACTACTACTACTACTACTACTACTACTACTACTGCTGCTGCTGCTGCTGCTGCTACATCATTTTTGTTAAAAAAAGATCACAAATAGAGAACATATAACCATGGGAATCTCATAGCATGCTCCTTATTGTTGTAGTTGTTGCTGCTGTTGTTGTTTATAATGTTGCTGTTGCTGTTGCTGGTGGTAGCATATATATATACTTGGAAAAATATGTATGGCGTTCAATTAGTGATATAAATAATACAAATATAGATATATATATATGTGTGTGTATACACACACACACACACACACACACACACACACACACACACACACACACACACACACACACACACACACACACACACACACACACACATACACACGCACACACACACACACACACGCATATATATACTACTTGGGTGTATAATTTATATCTTACCAATTGTCTTAGTGTATGTGAGTACATAAATGAGATTTAGATATTTAAGTTTGGCTCTTTAGTTTGGTTTCTTAAATTTAGCAAAATAACGACGAAATGAAATCAATAAACTCAATAATTAAAGTTTTATGATCATAGCAGTATATGTCCTCTCCTATTTGTACCCAAGCTTCCAGTCGTTATATCTGTTTTCATCCTTATATACGCTTCTGCTTATCATAGTGTTAGTTGTAGATTTATTTACTCACTCAACATGCAGGTTTGAATTATGACAAAAACTTATATGTACTTATATGTACTGAGTATATGTTGGCGTAGATGATGACATTTTGAACTCTGCTGTTGGACTTTGATATACAAAATATCGTTGGTTATGAATAAATGTTCACATTGACTACTTTGGTGATAGATGATCTAATCTATAGATTAAATATTCACAGAAAAGAGATTTATGAAACATCAAAAATTGTAAATGATAGGCAACATAGATCCAATAATTGATACATTATATAAATTAGTTTCAATACTAATAGGTGGCCACAGCTATCATAGGAATCATAAATTAATAGATCATAAATTATACAAATAGCACTGTAATACAGGCCATAGATTAGGCCTAAATTGGGGAAAATCAGATGGTTAGTTCCCAATCCGAACTGCACTGACTGTCCCAGTGTACAATACCATCATCAACCCAATCAGTAGAGGTGGTATATCTCACAGCTCGAGAATCCTCAAAAACACGACCGAATCAAACTCTTGGCGAAGACCGACATAGGCTGCACGCAACCCCCTGCAGAAAGCTCCGCTTGCGATCAATGAGTGCATGAACAGTCAGGATCCTGTCAGTAGTTGCCCTCTTTGGCATAAACCCTGAATGCTCCGGCTGCTGAGATGCAAGCTGATAATTTTGCACTCCTTTCAGAGAAGTCTTTACCGAGCAGTGAGAGGAGTGTAGCAACCTTATAAGTGTTGCACTCGTGGTGGTCCCATTTACCTTTCCAGCGTGGGATACTTGAACCCCACTTTTTGTCATCCGCTTAGATGTCACTGCTCCAGGTCGAGCAGATGATTCGCCGATAGACCAACACTGCACTAGGTCCAACTTTCTTAATCATCTCTCGATGAATTCCACAAACACCGGTTGCCTTTCATCCCTTCGGCTGATTTACTGCTGTACGAATCTTATCTTCTGTTGAATGATCACAGCTGACTAGCTGGTCGGTCACCAGTGCTGAATGTATTGTGGTATTCAAATCAGTACTAGGTGGTCCACCTCGTACAACTCCTCAAATTCCGGTGCCCAGCGAGCTACTTCCTTGGGTTCCTTCGTCAGAAGTGTGCCATCATATTCTGAAGGCACACTTTTGTTGAGAAACCCGAGGTGGTAACTCACTGGTCTTCATATTCTTAGGAACTAATCTGTTTTAATTTAAATCAATACTTAGTAACCCTTGTTTCATTATTGTTACCTCTGCGGCACATTTTGGATTGCGGCACATTTTGGATATTACATCTCAAAACACCGTTGTGTAAAAGATTACGGGAAACTAGTAATGAAATCGTATTTTAACATCATATGCTAGTTCTATAGATAGACACATACAAGTGACATCAATTGATTCTAAAGGGGCAAAGGTAAAAAGATTTTATTAGCTAAATTTAATTTTCTAAGTTACACTTTCACTTCATTTAACGATAAAGCACACTGAATTATCTGTTATCTGAGAGATGTAGATCACATAACTGTTTGATCTCATTCTTTTGGGAGACGTTTTTATAATTGTTTTGTATATGTTCTAAGAGAGAGTTTGTTTGATGTTAATAAAGATATCATACACCATTACAGAAAAATTAAGAGGGCAATATCTCTACAAATTTAATGGCGGTACATCTATAGTATACATGTGTGTAGCGGGTAGTGTTTCAGGTACTTCAGTGAGTAATGATCCTGCCCGTCACGAGTTCAATGCTCAACCAAATCTAACAGACACCACCCAGGAAAGGATCCATGTCCAAGAGTAGAAATTACGTATTTGGCAGTAGAAGGGTAAATGTAACAACAATGATCGATAATTTGGTGGTATTATAAAAGATAATGAAACTATTAGAGGTGGTCTTTAATTGACTGAGGGTTTGGTAATATATGTGAATATATATACACAAGTTTGCAGCAGCTGTTCCGGATTCATGGTGCTATTAGCACCAGTTAATTAAATCACACAAGTAATTGTGTATTTATCATTGTTCTTATTATCCGGTATAATTACTTCTAGTATTGTGGATTGGCTTATGCAGTAGAACGCCGGTCTTACACGGCTGGATGTTATGTATCCTCGTGACTCCCCTCCTCCTTTCCTCCTCCACCTCTTCCTCCTCCTCCTTCTCATTTCCATCACCATCATCGAGGCGACACACTTTTGGTGGATCGGGCCAAAATTCTATGCAGTATTTTCTTCCGAGTCTTTACATTCTAAGCTCAAATACTACCGTGGTTGACTTTGCCTTTCACCCTTTCGGAGTCGATAACATAAAGTCTAGTCGATCTAATCGACTATCTACACATAAAACCCAAATTTCAGGCTTGTGCCTATAGTAGAAAGGTTTGTTATTATTATCATCATGATTCTTCTTCTTCTTCTTCTTCTTCTTCTTCTTCTTCTTCTTCTTCTTCTTCTTCTTCTTCTTCTTCTTCTTCTTCTTCTTCTTCTTCTTCTTCTTCTTCTTCTTCTTCTTCTTCTTCTCGTCGTCGTCGTCGTCGTCGTCGTCGTCATCATCATCATCATCATCATCACCATGATTATTATTACAATTGTTGTCGTCATTGTTGATATTATTACAACGGTCGAAGACCAAAAGTAAAGCAAGTTTGAAATAACAATATAATATTATTGACCATAATTACAAACCGCAATATAATATTATTACAGATGAAAGACAGCTAATAAAAGCAATGATAGAAGTAAAATTATTTCAGATTATATTTCCTACTTTATTACTCCAGTTTTCATATTCTTCACTATTCATGCCCTTGTAGAATAGTGTTACAATTAATCAGATTATTGGTGGTGACAAATAATATTACGTACATATATATCAGTTGATTGTGCTTTTGTTTCATCAAAATGTTCATCAACTTGCCAAAGAACTTTCAAATATTTGGATAAACTTACATTAAAAATAAAGAATCAGTAAATGTGTTACGTCTGATAGAAAATGAAAATGGTATCAAAGTTTCAAGCATTCGTTCAAGAAAGAGCAAAGAGAGTTTTAAAACGAAAGAAATATTTGTCTGAGTTCTTTCAAAGTTTATCTTCGTTACTTTCACCAAAAGCGTCATTTGTCACATCAATGTGCCAGTTTCGTAAAAAGAAAAAAAAAAACTCTAGAAATTCCTGAAAATATTCACAATTCAAAAAGCTTAACAGGTGGAAATTTTAATTTTTATTTGTGAATTCCCTACCTGCTTTAGTTTTATGTAAGACTGTGTGGTATTGTGGGCTCTAACTTATTGAAAGAAGTTTAATGTACCTGCACGGAATTTCGCTGTTATTTCTGGCGAATCTGGTAATCATCTATGCCTAAAACTTTATATATAAAACTCTTTATTTGGCTCACTATTTTCTACACTCATGATCATGCCCCTGGCAAACTGATGTCTTTAAGATTGCGTGTTCACACTAATGCACACACACACACACACACACACACACACACACACACACACACACACACACACACACACACACACACACACACACACACGCACGCACACAGAAGCACACACACATTTATGCATATCTGTTACCAAGAATATATCCTATATTCTACATATTTCAGAATTGAAATTGTCGTTCAGTGTCTCCTCTGTATTTGTTTTTTGTTTATATTTTCATATTCTTTCTTCCTTTTTTTTTTTGCATCTTCGTTTTCCTTTATTCCCCCCTCTTGCTTTTCCTCAAAGAATGTTCTAGGAAAATAGAGTATTTAATCAATAATATCCGTGAACCATTGGTTTCAAATATCTGTTGATCTTGGAGACATCAGCAAATTCTCATAGAGAAATTGTGCAAAACAATAAGCAACGAACAAAACTTTCCATGTTTTAATGCCTCTTTTCTTTTCTTCGTTGACGTCAAAACTCGTTTATTTTTCTAAGGAACTTCTTTTATTTTTTGCTCACCTCCCCTACCACCACTTTTACCTCCTACCTCACTCCCTTATTCATTCACTATATTTCTCTCCTTTCGACTTTACGCTTCTCTCACTATCTCTCCTCTTCTCTTCCACACTCTCTCTATGTTTCCCTTTGGAATCCTTTATCAGAATTTGCATAATTTAGTAAAAGTTATTGAAATATGAGAAATACAATCTCTGATAATAGTAAAATGTCTATGTAAGATTAAAAAGACTGCTGGAGCGTTCATTCTTTGATGTGTGCATGTGTGCACATCATATGTTTGCGTGTATGTGTGTGTGTACAAGTGTGTATGTGTACATAATATAACTGTGTTGGGTGTACGTATGTATGCGTTTGTGCGTGTGCATAACACGAGAAAATATTCAGATAGACTTGATCGTATATTTAACAAAATAAAAGTAATAAAGATAATAATAATAATAATAATAATAATAATAATAATGATGATGATGATGATGATGATGATGATGATGATGATGATGATGATGATGATGATGATGATGATGATGATGATGGTGGTGGGGGTGATGATGATGATGATGATGATGATGATGATATATGCTCAAAACAATGCAGGAAAAACACCACAAGGAGGGAAACATGCTATATATTTACAGAGATAAATATTTCATACCATTCTAACGTGTACGTGTGTGTGTGTGTATATACTTATATACATACACACATACACATATAGATGTGTGTGTATATGTGTGTATGTGTGTCTGTCTGTCTGTCTTTTTATCTGTCTGTATACGTGTTTCCATATGCGCATGTGTTCTTTAGTGTCTACCAATGTAGATATAAACGGAGGGAAACATTGTTGAGTGCGTGATTGTATTAGACAATACAAGTTTGTTTGCGCGCGCGGTCGTATGTTTGTGTGGGTGTGTGTGTGTGTGTGTGTGTGTGTGTGCATTCCGCAGCGGGTGTGTGTGTTTATGTTTGTGTGTGAATATCGATGCTTTGATCGATTTATTGGTTATCCGTATTCTGTCATATTTTCGATCGTTCCGCCATCTGACCAAATCTCTGAAATCTGGGTGAGCAACACACAGACACACACAGACACATACACACACACGCACACACACAGACATACACACACACACACGCACACACATACACACAAACACACACACAGACATACATACAGAGAGACTCACACGCGCGCGTACATACTTGAAAGTGTGTATATGTGTATATATATATGTATATGTATAGACATAGACACAGAAATACACACACATGCACACACGCATACACACGCACACACTTACGTATATATATATATATGTATATATATATACATATACATACATTCATATACATACATACACACACACATACACACTCACTCACACACACACACACACACACACACACACACACACACACACATATATGTGCATGCTTTACTTACCTTATTTTTTCTGTTTTCAATTTTTATATCTCCTACCTCACATTTTCTCATCTCTTCCCATTCCCCGCCTTTTCTATCCCTCTCCCTCTCCTTTTCATTCTCTCTTCTCTTTCTCCTAACGACCATTTCTTATTCCTTTCTTCTCTTATCTCAACCCAACTTTACTTTGATGAACACCGACTTCCTTCTTACACCACCATCTTCTCGACAATCTTTTATCTCCGTCTCTATTCTCATCTAGCTTTTACTCTTTTTTTTTCTTATATTTCATTCTAGATAGCACTCTACTTGAAGCTATTCGATCTATGCAGGCCATGCAACGAATTTCTGATTATTGTTGTTGTTATTGTAGTTTATTATCATTATTATTATTATTATTATTATTATTATTATTATTATTATTATTATTATTATTATTATTATTATTATTATTTTTATTATTTCGTTTTAAGTAGTTTCAAGCCACCGTTACTATAGCTCCACCCATGTTCCCCTCTGACAATATAAGCAGTTGTGAAATATTGGCGCTTTGGAATTGTGGAAACGTGTTTCTCTTACATCTTGTATAGTCGTTCCAAGGTTTCGAATTTCGGTAACTTGTTTTGTTCTCGATGTGATAAATACTTTTCTTAGTACTAATAGATGTTCCTGCAGTATATTTGATGCTTATGTTGTCATTAATTGTACTAGTCATAAATATGATGTGGTTTTGGTATCGAACACGCTGCTTATTATATTCTAATAGTGCCTTTCTTCAAGTTATCCAATACAATAATGAGGGGAGTTGCTTGACGAGACGAAGAACGAAATGGTTGGACAATATAGTTGACCGTGCTTGAGAATACAGCCAGAAAATCTTATATCTGTTCCTTCTCGAAGGACCCACTGGAGGACGTACCTGAAAACTCCCAAAAATATTGCCCGGAGTTGATGTCTGGCTGGAAATATATTTGTATACATATGTTTGTGTGTGTGTATTCTTTTACATGCTTCACTCATTTGACTGTGGCCATGCTTGACCACCATTTTAAAGGGTTTTAGTCGAAAAAATCGACCCATGGACTTATTCTTTGTGAGCCTAGTACTTATTCTATCGGTTTCTTTTGCCAAACAGCTAAGTAAACACACTAACATCGGGTGCCAAGCCATGGTGGGTAGGCAAACACAAGCAGAACGCCACACACACGCATAAATATATATACATATATACGACTGGTTTCTTTCTGTTTCCTTCTAACAAATCTACTCACAAGTATTTAGTCACCTTAGGCTATAGTAGAAGACACTTGCCCAAGGTGCCACGCAGTGGAACTGAACCCAGAACTTTGTGGTTCGGAGCGAGCTTCTTACCACACAGTCATGCCTGCGCTTATAGATACATACATATATGTCCAATAATACTATCCATATCACGTCCTCACTTTGTTGTTTTTTTGTTTTTTTGTTATTGTTTTTTTAACTATATATATATATATATATATATATATATATATATATGTATGTATGTATGTATATATGTATGTATATGGGTATATACACTATAATAAAAGTCAGGTCGTATGAGATGAATATATTTATTTCACATGCATAAGATTACGATCGTTCTGTGCCAACATCATTGAAAAATAATCTATTTTAATGTATAATGTTATTTTACATATGCTGTAAATTATATAATACTTTTATACAATTTACAAAGTAATACATATAGATTTATATATGCATATACTTGGAAACGGCTGCGTCGCGTCCAATTAAATAATAAATAATAAATATCATATATATATATATATATATACATGCATGCATGTATTGGTACAGGACGTCACCGACGGTGCAAATAACATGAAATGCATAAACAAACGCGGGGAAAATGAGAGAAAAACGTTTATGATACTGTATATTGCATTACGTGGTATTCCAGATTATAATAGTGCCAGACCAGGGGCTGGAATCGCCATTACTCATTTAGCTTGTTAAAAATTATTGAATATTGGACCATTTAACACAATATGTACGAGCACACACACTCACACACACAGTCATACACACAGTTACACACACACAGTCTCACACACACAGACAGACAGACACAGATAGGTGACCATATTTTGAACAGAAAAGATGTCTGCCTTTCATTTCAATAGAATGCCACTTGACCCTTACATAAACAATATACGTATATAAGAGGAGAATTTAAGAGAAAATATGAAACATTGTATAAGAGAATAAAGTGCTTTAATCTTTAATTCTTATGTCCTAATTCTTGTCTGCGAATCATTAATACTTAACAAGATAGACATATACATCGAAACCGGCAATATTTTATATAAAAATTACTTACTACAACAAATATAAAAATACTTATCCTCTCCGATTAAAGAAAAAATAAAAGAAACTGAATCTTTAAGCATGCTTCTCTGTTGCTTCCACTTTTACTTGTAACTATAACCTTTGATTTTTATGGATTCTTAACACCTCTTCATATATATATATATATATATATATATATATATATGCATACCTACATCTGCATTATTAGATATATGTAGACATGTGTGTGTGTGTGTTCTTGTGTGTGTGTTCTGTGCACATACATTCATATTGACAGGCAGTTGAACATACATGCATATATATTATGCTGGAGCTACGATGGTTGTAATATTTCTCCTACGGATCTGTGTCGAGTCAAATATGACAGAAAATAAAAGTCAATTGAATGCCGCCGCTTCGAAAATCAAACAACATATGAGGAACAGTTGGACTTAACATGCGAGGAACTCAACCAATCAGAAATAACTGACAAATCGCGGGTCATTGGTTAATTTCTCTCTACTGACTTTCGTCAGTCATGCGTGAAGCCTTACAGAGAATCCGGACAATAAAAATTCTACTACAAGCGTCAATCTGTTGTTTGCCTACTGACTGGTTAAGTGCTGCATTAAGTCTAATTCAATGAAGTAGGGGTGGGGTGGTATTACTATTGGCAATTTGGAACAAATTCTCTTAGAGGAATTTCTGCCATATCGAGCACGAATTATCAGTAAAATACAACTCTAATAGTTATTCTTTATCCTACCTAAAACTGATTGAAATAACACTGAAATACATGTTGTCTGGCAGACTGAATGGAAAATAATTGTTCAAAGGCTGAATGGGCTTGCTTTCGGATACAGTGTTCTGGTAAAACGAGAAACATAAACCACAAATGTCATCGCAGAGATCTGAGGATTGAAGAGAGACAAAATAATTCATTTCATTTTCTCATATAATGCAAAGACCCACAAAACGTTAATGAATGTAACTTTGTCAATACATGCACACACACACATATATACACGCATACTCATACAACACGCAGGACACACACAACCGCACATACACGCACATGCACACATATATGCGCACATATAAACGCACACACATTAAAACGAACAGCATTAACGTTATATAATTAAAAAATCTTTGAGTGGCAAAGAAAAAAATAAGCACATAAAACTACAACTTCAAAATATTTATCTCTTTATTGCCGAGAAGGGGGCTAAACATAAAGGTGACAAACAAGGACAGTCAAAGGGATTGAGTTGATTACATCGATCCCAATGCGTAAGTAGTACTTATTTAATCGACCCTAATGGATGAAAGGCAAAGTCGACCTCGGCGGAAATTGAACTCAGAACGTAACGGCAGACGAAATACCACTAAACATTTCGTCCGGCGTGCTAATGTTTCTTCCAGCTTACAACTCAAAAATAATGACTTATTTGCATGATATATAAACCTGTTGTGGCATTTCTCTGCATATGTGTGATGTAGTGAATTATTTTCTAAACTACACAGGTCTGTAAGCGCAATGCATATCTTGATTTCCATTGCGTCGATTGGATAATGACTCTCTCTTCATTTCGTATATTTTTTATCTTTTACTTATTTCAGTCATTTCACTGCGGTCATGGTGGGGCACCACCATGAACGGTTTTAGTCGAATAAATCGGCCCCAAAACTTTTTTAAAGCCAAGTACTTATTCTGTCGGTGTCTTGGGCCGAACCGCTTGGTTACGGTGACGTAACTACACTCCCGCTGTTTGTTAAGCAAAAGGGAGGACAAACATAAACAAAAAGACGCACACAGACATATACATACATATACATGTGTGTGCCTGCGTGTGTTTGTATATATATATATATA
>NC_068992.1:45431872-45437869 GCF_001194135.2 Octopus bimaculoides
ACACACACACCCACACACACACTCACACACGCACACACACACTCACACACACACACGCATACATATATATATATATATACATACAGACATACAGACATGCATACATATATATATATATATATATATATATGGCGAATGAAAATACATGGATAGTTTAACTCATAGCTTTTCGAAAAAGCTTCCCACATTGCCATTATGAAATACTTGTTGATTACATAAAATATTCGCAGATCATTTGTATTTTAGAGCCTGGAGAGCGAAAAATGTGGAATTTACATGACAAAAGTGTCTTTATGAGTAGTGTAAAGAATGTACATAATTTCAAAGAAGAATCGAAATGAAGCCAAAATCTTGGCTAAACGCATTAGAGAGTGGAACAGAAACTGAAGAAAACCACAATACATGTGATATGTCTAGATGTATATTTAATGTCAGAAAATTAAAAGAAATAAAGCAGTTCTAGTGAGACTTATTGAAAACCAAATGGTTTTTACCGTTTTTTATAGTAAACTTCAGAACTAATATCGAAGTCTCACGTGAAGTGATATTTCATATGAAAATACAATTTATTACCAAAGACATTTCATGAAACACAACGTGTTTATTACTTAAAGCGTTTTTTTTAAATTTGATTTTGAATGTTATTTTCATCACTCAGCTTTTTGTTGTTGTCTTTTACCATACATCAATCAAGATTGAGTAGATTTATGATCAACGCTATTTCAGCAATGGCTATGTAATCATTTCTTAAACAATGGTGGACTACATCATCTGTTGGTTTTTCTATAGTTTCTATATATTTTGTGGGAAATTATACTATTATTGTCGAGACAATTCCAGGAATCCATTGGATATATTGAAGGTATGAAATAAGAAAAAGTATACCATCGTTTATTGCTTTGTGCTTGTTACTAAACTCTAGGTTGCATCTTACTTTGATAGCAATCGAAATGCAGTCTACAGATTTATCAGGAGGGTTATGATATTAGTTTATAGATGTGGCTGTATGGTAAGACGTTTGCTTCCTTATCACATAGATCTGTTCGGCCAAAGACCAGTAGAATAAGTACTAGGCTTAAAGAATAAGTCCTGTGGTCGATTTTTTTCTACTAAAAAAAACCTTCAAGGCGGTACTTCAGCATGGCTGCAGTCAATGTGAGAGAAACAAGCAAAGAAAAAAAAAAAAAAAACCAAATGCTCCACATTCCACGGTATTTATAGATAGATAAGAAAATTTAGTTTGTGGCACTGAAGCATTGAAGAGATGCATATAAAGGAGAGCCTCCACTGGCTAAAGCTGAAGGGTTTATTTTACTTTTCTAAGCAGATGGAGTGTCGATAATAAGCAAAGCCGTACCTCGAATTCCTACTGTGCGACATCTGTTGGTTATCCATTACTATTTCATTTAGCACGCATTACAAGCGACTGATATCAAATAACAATTTATATGTGACACAAACTATTATCTACAATCTGAAGTTCGAGTCAGAAACCTCTTGCGAAGAGATATTTTCTGGTGTTGAAATTTGATGCAACTTAAAATATAAACAAATGACTTTAACTTCATAGTACTTCGTCAGCTGTAAAATATGGAGCTATGTGAAATAAGAAAGAAAAGAGACAAGACTGAATTCTTTAAGGCACTTTTTCAGGCACAAAATTGTGTTCCCGTGGAGCGGAACGGGGATACACATGATATCAAAGAAAAATTTTTAGACCCGCATGGCCACGGCTAGATGTGTGTGCATGTGTGTGTGTGTTTGTGTGTGTGTGTGTGTGTGTGTGTGTGTGTGTGTGTGTGTGTGTGTGTGTGTGTGTGTGTGTGTGTGTGTGCGTGCGTATGCATATATGTGTACATAGACACACGTGCACATATATATACATATATATATATATATGTATGTATGTGAGTAAATGTGTATATATGCACAGACATATGTATGTGTGTATGTGTGTATATATATATATATATATATATATACATACATGTAACTATATACACACATATACATATGTTCATATGTTTATGTACGCGTGCATGTAAGTACGTAAGCATATATGTATGCATGTATCTATGTATGTGTGTGTGTTTGTGTGAGTGTTGTGTGAGTGATGGTGATAAAAAATCAAATTTATATTAGGGTACATATATCTGCATGATTAAAAAAAAAGAGAGATAAAAGTAATCCAAAGAACCAATAAGATTATCAGACAAAAGAGAAATCCGTTTTCTAAAAGGAATCTAATATTCCTAGCATTGGAAGAGACTGTTTTAGCAATATAATCTGACTGGCAGCCAATTCTTCTTACTTCTAATTCTTTCTTGTAATTATATTTTCTTCTCAACACACATCCAACGATTTTCAAATCCTAACTCATACAAGAAGAAAAAAGATACATAACTTTTTTTGCACATCTATTATAAAATATATTTAAATATCCTAACAGAATATGTATGTGCACGCGCGCGTGTAAATATAGACTTGTAAGTGCGTGTGTGGTGTATGTGTGTGTATTTTATATGCGTCAGTATAAAACACATGACAATGTGCATGTATATATATATATATATATATATATATATATATCAAGATATGTATTGATACATATATGCCCCACCACACGCACACATACACACATACATACATATAAAGATATATATTTATAAATATACACGTACATATACACACATACCTATATGATATATTTATACATAGCTACATCGTGTGTGTGTGTGTGTGTGTTTGCCTCTGTATGTATGTATATATATCAGTACAAATATAAATCTGTCTTCAGATTAATATTCATAATGAAATTTCTCCCCCAGATAACAAAATATTTCATGAATAATTTCTATTTTTTCCCCAAATTCCTTTTGTCTTCTCCATTCTCTAACAGAAATTGGTATTTTCTTGTCGGTATCTTATTTAAAGTCAAATATAGTAGAACAAACGTCGCCTGCTAACTTATAAATTGACAAAGAAATGATAAAACTTATATATCAGGAATGGTGTATACACTCCTGATGTGACGAGTTATTCTCAAGTGTAGTTAAAAAGTTATTAATTCAGATTGGATACATCTTGGCGATTATTAAATATAGAAAAATTAGTGCTAAGTTATCGTATGTTACACGAATAATATCGAAAATAGTTAAACGAAAATAAACATACATCGGCTTACAGTTGCTTTTGGTTCACAGACAAGAAATAATAAAATTACGTAACACTCTCTAACACATACACACACATGCATAGACATTCATGCACACATCGGAAATAAAAACACACGTGCGCGCTCACACATATGGGTGTGTTTTTAACAGTCGATAATACAGAAAAAGTAATAAAAAAACAAAAACAAGGAAATGCTTCAATAGAGTTATATTTATACACAGTTCAGAGGTTCCAGACTCACCTACGACTGACGGGTTCATATCTATTGCATAAATCGGAGTAATGCCGGTGTTTTATTGACACACATACATATATATATATACATGTAAAATTCTATGGTGAAAAGTCCAGCCGAATTTTTTATATGATCACTTTGTGAGTGCTTTTTCAAAATGTAAGTAAAATAAATATAAATTTACATTCTGATGTCTTTTACAACAAGGGTAACGTTGATTTATGTTAGGGAAAGTTTGGAACTACTGCGTCTTCTAGAAACGAAACATGATTTCAGAGAATAGAAATATGATCACGAAAAACATAAATGAAAAAAAATTAATCGAGTAAAAATCTTTGATGAAAATAATGTCTAAAGATCGCATCTGCTCTCAGGGACAAAATTTTTTGTTTTACTTGTGGATTTGTTGTTGACCATAGTAAATAGCTATCAATGTCTACCTATAGAGACTGTTTAATACAGCAAGGTCGTATAGAAATTGGAAGTTGAGAAATATGTCATTTGTATATGTCCGCACTGATATATAAGCAGTCACTGAAGAACAATATGTAAATGTAATATTACTGACCTTAACGTCCATATATATAATAGAGTTGTAAGGATTTCCTTAGCACTCAAATATTGTGAAAAATATTTAATGAGTCAATATGATAAGAAAGCTGTTCATGTGTAAGGTTTGTAGAAGATGATTGTGGTTTATGAAAATAATCACCTGCCTTAGTAAATATCTGGATTCATACATTACAGATATATTGTTCATGAAAAGGATTGCTTTATCAAAATATGATATTTCTATAGAATTTTCTTTAAATAAATATCCTATTTGGTGTTCCAAGATTTGAGAGATTGCAAATTCATCTCTAACTGGAAGACGTTTTTATGATGAAGTAAATTAAAAATAATCTCATTTCTTTCTTGTTGCGAATGAACTTTTATCATGATTGTATTTGTTTTCTTCTGTGCTTAAAAGAAATTTGTCTAAAGCGTCACAGGCATATGTGGTGGAACAGCGATACAACCAACCGTTACCTGGTTTACAAAAATATATATATATATATATATCAGAAAAAAGTATGAAAGCTCAGAGTAATGATCAAACAAAGCAGCTGCTCTCTAATATGTTCTTTAGTTCTTTATACGTATATTAACCACAGCACTAGCACAGACATTGCAAAATTGAAACTTATTTAAAAACGAAATGGAACAAGTCAAGCACGCAGAATCAGATAAAATATTTCAGACAAAGGGAGTGAGCGAAATTCATATGAAACTGTTCAAACTTTTTATAAATAATTCCTCGTCTCCATTCATCTGACTGAAAATTCTTGTAGAGTTCAAGGCCATTTCCAATTTACTTACAAGGAATCATACACGTTCTTTATGTTCGTTTTCTGTTAAACGAGGCGAAGCTAATGCATTGATATCGCCGCGAGTTTAATTTGAGTGCTTGAAGAAAGTGAAGAAAGAATTGCATTTTGAGCAGAAGCGCACACGCACATACACACATAAACATATATGCACGCACACTCAGAAACTCTCACGCACACAAACATACAAACACACACACACACACGCACACACATTCACATACACACGCACACACAGAGATATATATCTTTCAATTCAAATCTAATGATTTGAGCAAGTTAACTGTTCACGTGTAACTGGTCGTTTCCTGTATAACTGAACAACCCTGTTTGGTAGTTCCGGAAATTAAAATGAATGCCAGCAGAGAGTAAAATATTATAGCTAATAAAGTGAAATTAATTAAACAACCAACTCCTGGGTGTAATATTGTAAGGAGTTAATATCAGCCGGGCACATTGTTAATTAGTCGTAATTTCTCATATAGAAATGACAACCATTAAAAGAAAGTTTATTACATCCTAAGGAGACGAAACAACAATATTAATCAGTCTATGTAACCGGATATTTTCGGAAGAATGAACTAAAATAAAATACAATTTTCAAAATGATAATTCGTCAGAATACACAGTATTGTATTTATAGAATTTACATTGCAAATTGCCAGGCGATTTATGTTCTTTGGAAAATGTATTCTGCAACTCGTTGAAGTTTAATGCTTAACATTTTGTTTTAAATCTGGTATTGAATTAATTAATGGATCTGATTATTAGATAATAAGTAACTGTAAATGTCTTCAAATATTTCAATTATTTAAATCATGGTTTTTTGAGTAGAGTTGTATCGTTTATTATTATTATTATTATTATTATAATAAACAATAATAAATTAAAGGGAATTTTTGATTTGTCCGAAGAAAACATAAAATGAATTAGATCAGCCACTGACATTGTAGGTGGTAATGTTGTATTGAACCAGCAGGGTTAATGTTAGCACTGAATTTTTATAAATCGATAAGTGGAATTTTCAATTGATAACAATCCTTTCTTAATGAAAGAATTGTGGAGAGAACGAATTAAAGAAATTACGAATTTCAGAATTTAGGAAATAGAATATAATATGGAATGTGTAAATGTAAAGCAGTCGTATTCTTAAGTGTTTGCTGATGTTTCTCCAATCTGTGTGTGTGTGTGTGTGTGTGTGTGTGTGTGTGTGTGTGT
>NC_068992.1:45437879-45444788 GCF_001194135.2 Octopus bimaculoides
GTATGTGTGTGTGTGTGTGTGTGTGTATCTGTGCGCGCGCGCATTCGTGCGAACGTGTGTGCGTATGTGTGCGCGCGCGAGTGAGTAAAATGCTGTAGACTGCTGTAGAATGTTTGAGTCAGCCACAAGGTGACTGGTGAAAGTTTTCGGAATGGACTTCTACAGGTAATCTTTACATTATGTTTCACGTCTAGGTTTATTTTAAGTAAAGAAGTGAGCCAGTGGGATTCTCTAAAAGAATTGTTATTATAAGATCCTACTTTTACTTGAAGAAATCTTCGATATTTGACAGTATCTTCCTGTTCTCATATACTTCTGTAATTTGTTCTATCTGGTGGCATAAATCAATAATTGCAATTTTACCGCCAAGTGTTATCAAATGTGGATTATGGCGTCTTAATGTTCTGAGTAAAATCTGAAGGAATGAATCTAAGTATCCATTAATGCTGTGTGTAGGCTGATAGATGGATATAATACTAAATTGAAGTGGGATACATTGAGTACGATTAGAGGTGTAATTAATCTATATGCTAACAATGGGAGGTAGGATTATCTTACTATTTCTTGGATGCTCTATATACAGGAACTTTAATCTATATATGAGAATATAAGTTAAAAGTCGTAGACACTGCAATATGTCAACTGGGTTAATTAGATCTGGCATATCTATAGCTCATGGAATCAGTTTTGATTATACACAAAATCTGTTGAATATCCATTTACTTTTATAGAAGGATTACTATCCGCACCTTAGGACACTTACTATGCTATGCAAGTTTCATATATTTTACAATATATATCCGTAAGTCGGGTTATTATACAATTATAAGCTCACACTATTCACAATAAATTAAGAATGGTGATCAGACGGAAGCGTGAAACTAATTTCAGTTAATTAAATTTTCTTAGCTCACCACAAAAGTAAATCAACACCTATTTTACAGTTACGTGTTCATACAGCAGGCGTAGCTGGGTCATTTTGCCACTCTTTATTTTAACTTGCCACGTCAGTCGGGGTTCATTCTCAAGAAACCGATATATCTCCAATTGTTCTGAACCTTAACAATCACGATTAAATAATGCTTCACTGATTCGTTGAAATAATATCGAAAAATCTTGTAATCCAACTGCTGAAGAAAAGATTCTCTCTCTGTTACATTCCATATTTTAGAATTGCCCTCTCTGCTTTTGGGGGCTAAAATTAGTAGTGGGAGAGTAGCGTGCTAATCTTCAAAAAAGCAAATGTATTTAGTTATGGTGCTTTCGTCTGCTACAAGAAGTTTCTAAAGCTGTATACGTTTGAGATCGAGAGAAAGTACTGAGCTTGATATATAACAGAGGACCGCTAAAAAGGAGGATAAATCCATAAAGTTAATGATGTACAATACACTGGAGAAAGCAACGCAAAAATGTACTATTGTGTGAAAATAATTAGGTCATTGGTATTTCTCCGAGACAAATGCCATGGTTACCAATAATAGTGAATATTTCTTAGGTGGGCACAATGAAAAAAGGATTCAGTCAATTATAGCAGCGACTGCCTAATATACCTGCCTCTGTTTCTGATAGAAATCTGCAGCATGAGGTTAATTTATTGTTTTTTTTTTCTAGCAGAACAACAACCACCAAAAGTTTCTCTCGTTGTGTTAGAACATGAGCGTTTATTCTCGTGCTTTTACTAAATCACAGTCTCAACCGAGAAACTGTACTCTGTAACAAATGTTTTCTCTGCTCTATGCCTCTTATTAATCCTCTTTGTATTCTCCATTTCTACCAACTGATCTAACTTCTCATCTGTCACTTACAGTCAGTTTACTAAAAATATTTGAGAAATAATTCTTGCTTCAATTAACCATTTCAACTTTTAGTTATATAATATTTTCACATTATAGTAATTGTTTAATTACTATCTGCAGACACTAACATAATGTATTCAATATTTTAGCAGTTTTGCCAATGAAAATTTTTTTATTCATATTCATAATACTTAGTGGAAAATGTATTTGACCATCCTTAGCATATATTTTACGCCATAGATATTCATACAATCTTTATTTGAAATAAATATGCAGCTATCACTGGTTCATTATAGATTACTTTAAATATATTACCAGATAGACATAAAGAGAATATTGACTCCAGTCTACCAAGAAGTATCATTTTCTTATACTTAATTTTCTTTCCTCCCTTTATTTTATTTCTTGCTTTTCTCTTTGTTTTCTTTCTATTATTATATAAATATTCGATAAAAACCATTAAATTACACACTTTGCATGTATGAGTAATATAAAGCTGTTTAACGTTTTAATACGAAAGATATGGCCAATAGAGTCCTATAATAAGTCATTAGATCTGGTGGGATCTGGTTGCATAAGATTTCAGTTATTTCATTTCACCTACAATTTTAATATGTTTGGGATAATTCTCAAAACTCTATTTTACAATGCGAAAACAAGCTAACACACACACACACACACACACACACACACACACACACACACACACACACACACACACACACGCACACACACACACACACACACGCACGCACGCACACACACATATATATACATGTTTTTATCTGTTTCGTTTCTTCTCTGATTTTTTGCTTTTATTTTATTTATGGAGAATAACTCTCTCCGAAATATAGATTAATTTTTATTTCTAATTCTTTTAACCGTTAAACTATTATTATTATTATAAAACATTGGCTTCTATTATTCTGTTCTTTTGTTTCTTCCGTTCACGAGGTCTTTTCTTCTTACATCATCGTTTCTAGTCAAGCAAATCTTACACTTGGATGGAGGCATTATGTCTAGCGGCTGAACCAATCGAATATGTATGTGAAATGTCTGAACTTTGCATAGGTTTTGACAATTTGACAATTTGATCATGGGACAATATGTCACGAAAATCGTGTTCTCAATATCACTGAAAAAGCAGAATGGCTGTATGACTTACCTAAATGCAGAAATCAGGATATTGAAAATAACAGCGCCGTCTAACCATATATATATATATTGGGAGGGGAGTGCTACAGGAGATCTATAGGCACAAGATTTGAAGTTTGGGGGCGATGAATCGATTAAATCGACCCCACTGCTTAACTGCAACTTATTTTATTGATACCAAAATGATGAAATGCAAAGTAAAATTCGGCAGATGGTAAACCCGGAAGAAATATCGCAAACGATTCTGTTAGCTCGTCGTCTAAGTTAGGACATCGCATTTCGCCGGTTCACTAATATGAAGCAATAATGTATGCTTGACGAGAATTTTAAACTTCTTTGAAGTACTGATAGTGTTTCTGTTTTGCTGTTAACAAATCCTGCAGATAGTGCACCTTGAAAAACAAAATTGTATTCACTTGAACTCGATATGAAATCAATCTTCAGTTCTGCTTCATCAAATCAATGCGATATAAAGCGAAATTTCCTGGTGGTTTGATCTCTGATTACCTGATAATCACAATATTTGAGAACAGCCTAGCATAAAGAAAGAGAAGCCATTGTAAAATTTGAAAGAAAACATTCTTTCAATTCATATCTTTATTATAAAAATTCAATAATTTGACAGTTTTAATTAAAACCGAATCTTTGCTGTGGCTACTTTCGTATAATGTGTCGTTTAAATTCAGTTTTATTTTAGTCTCTGAGAGTTTTAGAGTGATTATAAACCGTATAAAACATTTCGCTTCTCTCTCATTGTTAGCGACGGAGAAATCATCTTAAAATGTTGCACGACTATTTTATAGAATGAAGAGGAAAGCGAAGCTAGAAACTGATCTCAAGAAAAGAATAATGAGAAAAAAACTTTAAGATAATGAAATATTCATACAATATTTTGATTACGTCTGTTTCTTCGGAAGACTAAAATATATGGCAAAAGTAAACTACGACTCGTTTATCTGTCAAGATAGTTTATGAGTATATCCAAACCGGATATCTTTTAACCACAAAACAATTCTAACTATTCTTTTGTTTACTTTTATTGCATGAAAAAAAAATTTAAATTATATTCTTCTCGAAAATTGATATACAAAACTAAATTCTACTAGACATTTGGTCTTCGTTTATCAATATCTTTTTCTGTCTATTTTACTATTTCCTTTAATCCGCTTTAGGTAAAATATAGCCATTGTAAATCCATATTATTATAATTTTTGTTTACTGATTTCACCTCCTTCTTCTTCTCCTCCTCCCCTTCTTTTTCTTTCTCTTTTTCTTTTTCTTTCTCTTTTTCTTTTTCTTTCTCTTTTTCTTTTTCTTCTTTTTCTTATTTACTTTTAATCTGCATGCTTGTTACAGTCACTTGCCGAGACTCACCCAACGTCTTAGAGAGTGTGTGTGTGTGGGGGTAAGAGATGCTACAGTATGACTGAAAGCTTGGGGAGGGGCAGTGACAGGGGCAGTAGCGAAATATCTTCGTATAGTACAACGCAGACATTTAAATTGATAGGGTTTTGAAGACGACGATAAAAATTAAAAAAAAACAGAACAAAAAGAGAAACAATATTTAGAGAAAGCAAAATGAATGAATGGCAGAATCGCTTGAGCACTGAACCTTACATAGTCTCAGTTTATCCGAAAAAATACGAACCAGTCTATGGCAGGCTAAGTTTCTATACAACATGCTCCACGTGTCGTCATGTACAGTATATGATACCTGAAATACAAGAACATGCTTGTTGATTATTTAAGTCAATGATTATATAGATATCCTACTTAGAAATGTGACACCCTGAATAATGGAACAGAGTAATATAAATCAGAAGTATTTCATCAAAACATATGGAAGTATCTAACTAGTACTTGGATGGGTTCTGCTTCTGTAACCGATCTCATGACATACTTTGTCAGCCAGCTAATATTATATCACATGCATACACATATGCATACACACATACATAAATACATGCATATATACATACACACATACGCACACACATACACATATGTAAATAGATGCATATTCTGTACACAGATACTAATTTCCGGTGACTAATTTGACAAAATGTCGGACCCTAACAGCCTTCGACACATATTTTGATTATTCTAATTTATTGTTGTGTTGCGTTACTTCTTGAGGTGTCGTTGTCGTTATTAGTTATTGTGGTATTGGTGGAGCTGGTGATTCCGATACCCATATTAGTGATGCATGTAGCTAGAGATGTCATGATGCTTAACCTTGTTCATGTGTGTGAAGTGTGTGCTAGTGATACTTGTTGTGGTTGTGAAAATAACGGTACTCGGAGTTATAACTGCAATGGTTATCCTGATAATAGTGATACTCGGATTTGCTAAGTAGTTACTGTGGTGGCGCTTATGATAATCGTAGTATTAGTAGCTGTTATCGTGATGGTGTTTGCTGTTCTACACAATAGTTCATTGCGCAGTTGCTGTGGCCTGTTGAATGTGATCATTCAAGAACATTTCTATCACGGTCTGTACCCACAAGAAGAAAATGGCAAAGTATGAGTAATTTCCTTCACTGCTTCCACCTGCAAAATTTTTCAGTCTGTGGTACCTACTTACTACAGAGTTCAGCTATTTACATTTATTATTACTATCAAACTAAGACACAACATTGAAAAGCAAGTCTCGAATAGTCTTGCCGATCTGAGAACAGTATCAGAGATGGATATGGGGAGAAATATGTAGCAAAAATAAACTGATAGATTAGCGTTTATTATTGGACTTAGATATATACATCATTTTAACACAACATATCACGAATGATTAAGTCAGAAGTGAAATACAAGAAAATGCTTGTTGATTATTTAAGTCAATGATTATATAGATATCCTACTTAGAAATGTGACACCCTAAATAATGGAACAGAGTAATATAAATCAGAAGTATTTCATCAAAACATATGGAAGTATCTATCTAGTACTTGGATGGGTTCTGCTTCTGTAACCGATCTCATGACATACTTTGTCAGCCAGCTAATATTATATCACATGCATACACATATGCATACACACATACATAAATACATGCATATATACATACACACATACGCACACACATACACATATGTAAATAGATGCATATTCTTGCAATGACTCTCTTTCTCTCTGCACACACACACACACACACACACACACACACACTAACACACACACACACACAAACACATACGCACACACATCCATATTGTCTATCTTTCGTAAGTGGCCTATCGTTACTGTTTTAGAGGCAATGTCATTAAATATACAGTTGGCCATTAAAGTGCTCAGTCAACACTTCCAAAGGGAATTAATAACCACAATTCTATAGAAGAAAAGAAGTAACAACAATATAAAAAAAAGCAACAACTAACTGTTGTAAACTTATCAACGCCATACAATGACAATACAGTGATTGTCTCTGCTTTCTCTACTACATTGATGAGAACAATAACAATCAACGTTTTTGTTGACTTGAAAGTGAAATTCAAATAGATATGTATAAAATAACCATTAATGATGAGTATAATGCATGTGTGTGTGTGTGTGTGTGTGTTTGTGGCTCTGCGAGAAGTGTGGGTGTGTATGCGTGTGCTTCTGTGAGTGTTTGTGTCTTTCAGTAGGAATACATTTGCATAGTAGGTGTATCGTTTTCGTTATGTTTTTTGTTGACCAAAACAAAGAACTAAGAAGGTCAATGCAGAAAGTTTATATTATCCATTTACGATTCAGGATTTTTAGATTTAATCCGAAATTGCCATCATGCCCCCTCAGACACGTGCACAGGTACGGAAACGATCTCATACACACACAGAGTTACACACATATACACACATGTAAGCATTTATATAAATACATCCATATGCATATATATTTATATACGCACACATACATTTATATAATCATATATATATATATACATATATATATATATATATATATATATATATATATATATA
>NC_068992.1:45444920-45447524 GCF_001194135.2 Octopus bimaculoides
ATATATCTATATATCTATAAAGAGACATAAGCATATATATATATATATATATAATTAATTAATACACACACGCACACGCACGCACACACACATACACACATATACATATATATATATATATATAGATATATAGATATGTACATATACACTCATACACGGCACGTATACGCATACATAGAAATGTATATATACGTGTGTGTGTGTTATTTAGCCAATTAATATCATGTCAATGTGTAAACGCGATACACCATTTGAAGTGTGCCATTAATGTCGCTATTTATCTATTTTTATTTATTTTTCTTTCGCCTAAGTCATTCAATTTGACTTTTTTTTATCACTTCAATACAGTTATCTCATTATTAAGAGGCAAATATAAATATGGCCTTTCCTTCTAAATTTAGTCACGTGATAGGGTGTCAAGTGAAACGTTAGACGATTCTTGCCTTCATTAGTAGAGAGGTTTATTCTGTAAAATTACCCTTACACTGTTGCGAGGTATATAAGTATAACAATAAGAACAGCAAAACAACAAAGTAACAACAAGGGCGACGACGACAGCAATAACGATAATATTCCTTTCTACCATTGGCAAGAGGCCTGAAATTTTGGGGGTGGGGGACTAGTCGATTGCATCGAACCCAGTGCGAAACCGGTACTTAATTTATCGACCCCAAAAGGATGAAAGCAGTGTCGACCTCGGAGGAATTTGAACTCAGAGCGTTGCAGCAGATGAAATATCACTAAGTATTTCGTCCGGGGTGCTAACGATTCTGCCAGCTCGCCGCCTTAACAATAACAACAACAAAAAATAATCCTGTCTACTGGAAGCACAAGGCCTCAAATTTGGGATTAAGTCGATTACATCGACCCCAGTGCGTAACTTGTTCTCATCTTATCGACATCGGAAGGATGAGAGGCGAAATCGACTTCGGCGAAATTTCAACTCAGAACGTAAACACGGTCGAAATGCCACTATGTTGCCCAGCGTGCTAACGATCCTGTCAGCTCACCGCCTTAATAATAATAATAATAAATATATATGTGTGTGTGAGTGTGTGTGCGTGTGTGTGTGTACGACAGATTTCTTTATGTTCTCGTCTACCAAATCCACTCAAAAATCTTTGGCCGAGGCAATAGTAAAAAACACTTGCGCAAGGTGACACTCAGTGGGACTGAACCCATAACGATAGGATCAGGAAGTAAACTTTTCACCACACAGCCACGCAATTTATTTACTTATTTTTTGTTTCTATTTCAAGTTTGTAGGTTCAGTTATGATTAGCATATCTATAGTCAACAGATATTTAATTCCTGATCAGCCCATCATTTTTACCTGTTACAACACTTTCGCCGATATAGATGATTCTTTACTCATTTAAATATGTTAGTTATGATCTCAGGAAGATTTGGCTGCTAATTTTGGAAGGTGGAGTTATAATGTAGAGACCCGCGTTTTTGGTTCGTCATTACTGAATTGTTTTCCGCTACACAGGTATATATTTGACTTGATGTAGTCTATGATTTATTGTTTCGGAACACACGTTTCTTACAGATATTGATAATTCCTTGATTATATATATATCACTTGTAGAAACACACCGAAAGGAAATAGCAAAGTCTCTCACTATTTTATATGTGATTGTTGTTAGTTATATAGATTTAAAGGAATAAAGTTATTAACAATAAGTGGAACACAGTTGATAACCAAATTTACCACAGCTCTCATACTTTCCCTAAGATGTTCTCTCAATTTTAGGAGATATTTTCAACTGTTTTCGATACATTAGAATATCATGTAGAGTTATCTGTACTTCACGACATTTATACGGTATAGGTAAAAAAAAAATTATAGCCAATTAGTTGAAGAGATACACTGTAAATTGTTTTCACAAATGGCATGTCACAATAGAAAGTATAGTATTTTGATTAACAGAGTGCTACTTCACAAAATTAATATTTTAATGTCAAATACTTTAACAACCAATCAAAGTGTAAATAGAATCTGCATAGAATATTTACCAGATTGTTGTAAGCTATCATTTATAATTATCGATTTATGTAAAGAGAATATATAGAGAGCAATTCTGTGCAGAAGGAAGCTTAAAAAATATATCTCTAGTAGAACTGAAGACAAAGCAATATTAAAAAGCAGTCGGCGATCAAAAGCCCATCAGTTTGTTTAGACCGTCTATAGTTGAGTCGCTTGCATACACACACACGTACACTCATATATATCAGACATATTGAAGAAAATGCTGTATAACAACAGAGACATAAATAGGTCTTTAAATACTGTTTATACCACTTAGAGTAATTAATATATTTATTTGGTTAACAACGGAAAGAGGAAAGGAAAAGTTGATCTCAGCAGGGCTTGAACTGAGAACGTAAATAGCTGGAACAAATACTATGGTAAATTTGACTCGACGCTCAACCGATTCTACCAGCCTGAATTCAATGGTCGATATTGTCCTTTTATTAATCTCCATACATAATGAGAAGATCGATATTCACTTAACGCTTTTGAAATTAAAGCTATCGAAGAAAAGGATTTTCAAGACGTATATAAATATCTCACACACACGCCCACACACACACACACAC
>NC_068992.1:45447534-45450405 GCF_001194135.2 Octopus bimaculoides
ACATAACACACACACACGCACACACACACACACACACACATGCTCACTCGTGCACACACGTCTGTGCGTATGTGCGTGTGTATGTAAAACGAACCACTTGGTTCTCTATGAGTCAGAAAAAAAGCAGAATATGAAAAATAGAGTGGTTATATTTTTGAATCATCGAGTAATATGTTACGGATTATGGAATAACATCATTGGTTATGTCCTGATATTCCACAATATTGATGACTCGTCAGATTTGATTGAAGAGGCTGGGTACAAGTATATAACTTTGCTTCAAAGAAAATTATCAAAAACATCTGATAAATTTAAAATATAATAATTATGCTGTTTTCTGGTTACAATTGTTGTGTCGGTTCTAAGACAAATATCTGCGATTGATGCATGTCTTGTGTTTAACCATCTATAATGAAGTAGTAATAACAATATTGCTGGCTTTTTAATTGCCTAATTGGAGAACAGATACTGCTGGAGTGTTTCAATTATAAGGTGCCCGTTATGGTAAAATATTGTTACTTAAAAGCATCGTACATCCACACGGAAATAATAGGTAAAAAGCACAACACACACACACACACACACACACATTCTCCTAACCTGTTACTTCCGTGTGAATTTACCGTATTTAGTTGTATTAGAATATCTTACGTTAACAGGCGTATTATATTTGAAGCAATCTGGTATTATCTGTTTTCCGACTAAGCTGTCAAAAAGCACCAATATTATTATTGGTAACTCATTATAAAATGTTAAAAATCAGATATATATCAATCCCAGATATTTGTCTCAGAATTGAAACCACAGTTTGTAGGAAAAAAACATAATTATTTTATTTCAAATTAATCTGATGTTTTAATAATTTCCACTCGAGCAAAATTATAAATTTGTATCCAGAACTCAATTTAGACTTAATTTAGATTAGTTATAGATTAGATTTGATATGCTGAAAATAATTTTAAAAATGAAATTTTTAGATACGAGAATTGGCTGAAACATTAATTTTTACCTCGAGGCAGAGAGCAAAAAAAAAAAAAAAATGATTGGTCTCTGAATATATTAAATTAATGTCTTCTCATATCATTATAGAAACATAGCAGTGGTTCAATGGTTACAGTGGATGTCTAAAACGCCGTAAGTCATTTGGTCGCAAATGTATGATATATATGCTTTGTATTTCGGTGAAGTAGTGCTTTCTGTATTGTATGTATTTCTGTATTGGTGATGTACACACGCATACATACACATATGTATATATATATATACACACATACATATATATATATATATATATATATATATGTATATATATATATATGTATATATATATATATATATGTATATATATATATATATATATATATATATATATATATGTATATATATATATGTATATATATATATACATATGTATGTATATATATATATATATGTGTGTGTGTGTGTGTGTGTGTGAGGTTGTATTCTAATTTAAGGAAGCAGGTAGTTAAAAGAATCAGAGAAATGGGAAATCAGAGAGATACAAAGATAAAGATATGTGAGTGTGTCTGCATGTAAATACAGATGTGTGTGTATACAAAGAGAGAGAGAGAGGGAGAGGAAAGAAAAGGGGAAATGAGAATGGAAAGAAAGAGGAAAATAAAGGTGACCGTTTCTATTTCATCTAAATAGTAATTGATTCAATCGCATTATCAAGAAATTTATTAGAATTTGAGCAATCTCATAAATACTCAAGAAACATGTTATGGTGATATAGACTTGGTTATAATCTTGGAATATATGATAGTTAATACCTACCGAAGTTAATAATCATAACTTTTTGTTGACCAAAAATTTATGCTTGTTCACCTTTCTTATAATGATAATGGAAAATAAGCCTTTATATTGATTTCATATTACTTGAACCCTACAATGATTATTTTACAACGGTTCCACTTTAAAAGGTTGTTTTCTGATCTCTCGTCAATCCACATCTAGAAGACACATGAGGAAAAACATTCCAGCGGTAATCACCCTATCTTGCCATTTGCATTTTTTGACTATCCAATATATTATACTCCATTTTTTAAATGCGTTCTGGAGAGTTTTAAGGAACAGTTGACTTTTATTTCCTGTATAACAAGTGACGCTGTAGAAATTTTCCAATCGGTTAAATTGCTGTTTTTTTTATTAGTGGCTGAAAATACCCGTTTTGAAACTGTTCCAACCGTGACCGACCTATCTATTTTGTAAAAGTTGCCTACGACTGCATTTCTGCGTAAATGTTGCCTCAGAACGTCTACAGAGAACCATCACCGCAATCGCTAATCAATAGTGTGGCAGACCTTGTTATAGATGAGCTGAAACGAGATTTTATTAATGTGTCTGTAAGAAAACTGAGACACTACTCACACGTCTAAGAAACGATGACAGAAAATTAGATGGAAAGAATTTGCAACTAGATAAGAGTTGCAGAATTTACCATTAACTGATAGAATTGTGTTATAGCAGAATATTCAAATATTGCTCTTGTTTATCTCTTTTTTTTAATTGATTTTATAAAATAAAAAGCAAAATATTCAGCAAGTAATCAGTTAACTTGCTTTTCTCTAACTCTGTCATAACAGCCACAATGTTAAACCACGTCATAATTTGGACAGTTTAATTAGAAATTCAAATTAGCTTTCGATTTCAATTTACTGGTGGAAATAAATCACTAGGAATAATGAAACGATATCCGACTAGCTTTCGATTTTTTTTTCCTGGCTGGAGAGAATTTTCAAATTTTCTCTCGTTTTGCAAATCAAAAACAGATAAGGCAGCCACATAATTCCGGGTTCAATCCCATTGCTTGGCATCTTGAGCAAGTGTCTTTTACTATAGCCTCGGGCT
>NC_068992.1:45451014-45453636 GCF_001194135.2 Octopus bimaculoides
TATATATATATATATATACATGTATATATATATATATATATACATGTATATATATATATATATGCATACGTGTCGGTGTTTGTCCCTCTACCGTCGCTTGACGACCGATGGTAGTGTGTTTATGTCCCCGTAACTAAGCTGTTCGGCAAAAGAGACTTATAGAATACGTACTAGACTTACAAAGAATAAGTCGTGGTTGATTCGCTCGAATAAAACCCTTTAAGCCGGTGCTCCAGCACGGTCGCAGTTAAATCACTGAAACGTGTAAAGGAATAATATATATATGCATAGATACATAGTTACATACTTACATACATACATACGTACACACACACACACGCGCGCACACACACACACACACACACATACACACACACACAGATACATACGCACAAGCATGCAGCCACAAACATACGTATATACATAGTGAATTTGTAACACGAAATAGAAAACAATGCTCAATATACATTCATGAATATAATGATTTTAAAGCTATGAAAGACTCCAATATTTAATGTATCGTAATATAGGATGGTATCGTTTATGGTCGACCCAAGATTATAGATTTTGATTGAAGTGTATTTGACTGTTATCTTTAGCAGGTCGAATGAAGCTTAGTGCTTACCTCATTCATTCTTATCGTTGTAAGTTATTTTTATTGTTATTGATATTTACGGCTTTAATTCATTTCTGTTTATTATCTTGGTTTATATTCCTTGCAATTACTAAGCTATCATTATATTCTTAGTTATTGATAACGTAGTTAAATTCCTCGTTAGTGAGTGATTATCTATGTTTATATCTCATTCCTAATGTATTCATAACCTTAAGGAAACCGAAGATTGCACTTCTCATGCTGCTATACAACGTTAGACACATCTCATTTAATATCCTGTATTGTTCAACATTTGAAGAATACTTGACTCTAATTGTGTACAGTTTAGACATTTCCAATACCCAGTTTTCTTTCGTTAAAATATGATATGGTCTTTTCCTTTTCTATGTGAACATCATATTTACGCCTTAAAGTCTGGGTGTTTCCAAAGAAAAATAAATTGATGCAGTAAGAATAATAAACCTGTTAGACCATTATACATAGTGTTGGGTAATGGTGAACCGGTTAGCATTTCGTCCGTTTTCACATTCTGGCTCAATTCGATCGACTTTGCGTTTCATTCATTTCGCGGTCGATAAAACAAGTACCAGTTGAGTACTGAGTTTAATATAATTGACTTGATCCCTCCCCCGCACTTGCTGGCCTTGTGCAAAAAATTGAAGCTATTATATTTTTCATATAACGTTAATATATATGTCGTACAAATGCTGAAACCACTGCTCTTTTGAGCTCATTTGTTGAACATGATATTAATTCGATGATAATCTATTTTTTCCTGGTTGTGGTTAGAATATGGGCCGTGTTGCCAATTTTTAATTTGCATATAACAAATTTACTTTCTTGAGGTCTTGATTTCATCACAATTTTTTCCCAAATTATATACACGTTTATATTATATTCATTCAAACTTTATCCCTGGCGTGCCAGATAATTTTGAATGAAGCTGAAAGCATGCACCTTAAATACAAGAGATGAAAGCTTCTTGTATATATCTGCATGTATAGAAAATTACACTCTAAGCCTTCAAGAATATTCCTTTGCAAAGAGACTTCGAAATGTAGACTGATTGAACTTACAACCCACAGCCGACAAAATAACATAGAATTCGATATATGGAATCAAACCGAAGTACCAATAACTGCAACAAAAATTCAGTATGCCCCTCTCTTTAAGAAAAAAATGCTCTGATGGTTGGCATGAGAAACAATTGACACCATGTAGCATCAAAATATGCAAAACTTATGCTAAGTATGATTATTAGTTCTTAATATTTTTACCATATTGCTGTTGATATACACTGCTTTTGTGGCAATTAATACTGAAATTAATGACGAATTTAGTAAAATATCCTTGTCACTATTAAACTCCTGTTGGAACATAAATTAGCATACGGTTTCCATGAAAGGTTTTAATTTAGATAATTTTAAAACAGGAAGTTTATTTCATAGAACCGGCTCCTGTCTCAGCGGGGTTGGTATGAAATGGGTTAATATTATTATTGATAAATTTTTTCGCTAATCATTATTATGGTGAGTGTTTTTTTGTAATTACTATTTCTGTTAATCATAATTTTCCAGTTTTATTTCTTCTAATGCTAGCTAATTTTACAAATTCTGTCTAAAAGCCATAAGAAATATTTTGAAACTCCGCTGGGTGTTAGCATCCTTTCTGCCGAAATAATTTTGACTAAGCCAATGAAAATATGAAGCTTTGAAACTCTCTTGAACAATATGAAACTTCATTTCACAAAATCAAGCAGTCATCTTAACGAAACTGTAAGGTTGATACTTAAATGGTCATCAAATACGTATCGTATGAACGCTACTCATATTTGATTATAGATCTGCTGAAGCAGCAAAAATGAGATACAATAACCACTTCATCAATGCCATTCACAGATATCACATTCGGAATGTTCTACGCACTCACGCAGGCACACATGCGCGCGCACACACACACACACACACATAATATATGTATGTATATATATATATATATATATATAT
>NC_068992.1:45454218-45467302 GCF_001194135.2 Octopus bimaculoides
TATATATATATATATGTGTATTTTATTATATTTATACAAAGTAAAGAAACAAATTATGGAATCAGAGAAAAACACAAGTGTAATTACAAAAATGTAGTTACTTTATAAGCACGTGCTGAGCTTGGTACCAGCTGCATGGAACATTTTAACCATTATCTTTTAGAAGATGTCACTTAAATCTGGCAGATTGTTATGTCCCATTTCCAGAGGGTATAGATACAATAAATCTATGTTTGGTGTAATTACTTTCAATTATGTCTACGTGATTTACTTTGTTACTAAAATAGTGTTGCTTATTCATGAAATACTGATAAGTTTGATACGTAAAAATAATGTTTGAACATTTTATATTAACGATCAATTTTTTTTATGATTGAATATTGATTATTTTCTATGATGATAGATCGATATCATAATCGTTGCATATTCATAAATATATCCTATTGAAATCTCACTCTGATACATTATAGTGGGATGGTACTCCGACAATATTGAACATAATTCTCTGGTGAATTACAGAAAATTATAACACACGGATTACAAACAGATATGCACACACGCGAATTCACGCACACATTCACACACAATGAACATATCTCAGTGTGTAAATATATATGAACATACATATATGTATGTATATAAATCTGCATATAGCATGTATAAACATATGCATATATACATATATGTATATGCCACTGTGTGTGTGTGTGTGTGTGTGTGTGTGTGTGCATATGTTTCTCTATGTATTTGTATAACCGTATGATGTTTTCTTAGCCACCTGTAACATCTAATTGTTCTTTGTTAGCATATAAACGTACATGCATTCACATCCACATATATTATAAATGTATGCAAATCTGAATAGTATAGATCATGTGCATATATAAAGCGTGTGTACACACACATACACAAACACACACATACGCACACATGTATGTATATATTTCAATGTATGTATATAATGTATGAATGTATGTATGCTTATGTGTTCATACATATAACGAAATTCTTCACTCTGATTCCCCTGTCCTCCAGTCCTTACCTTTCTTTTACTCAAACACTGACCGTATATGACCATCAGGAGAAATTTCAGTCTAGAAGATTCAAGCTAAATGGCATATTGATTTCCCCACAAAAGTGTCGACTTCCTTGAAAGAATTTTTATTTCTTTCTTGCTTCGTTGCATATATCACTGAATATTTTAAGTAGAATATCAACAAGATTCAATTGCTGTGTTTATAATTTAGGACAACAACTTAATGACATTTGAAAACTGCGTATAACAACACAGTTCAAATGGAATAATTCATCAATAAGAGTTTTTATTCTTTTTGATTTAGATCAGAGACTCAGATTTAAACTTAATAAAATTACTTCAGTACAACATTCAAAATTTTACTTACACAGCATTCGAATGCCCACATTTTAAAGATCTATTTTAGGATGATATTTTTTGGCTGTCTGGTTAAGAAACTCGCTTTGCAACCAACCACACAGTTGAGGCGCTGTTCCACTGCACATTACCTTGGGCAAGAGTCGTCGGCTATAACCCTGGCCGAAAGAATTTTGTTGGCGGAAACGTCGAGCTACTTAACCATCATCGTTCTATATTATCTTACTACGAGGGAGTCATACGGAACTACAAGTAAGGCATCTTCTGTTCCTTCCATGGCATAATGCTGCTCAAAACAACATGATAATTGCTTCTAATTCAGTCAGAATGGCAATAGTTTTGAAGAGAAGTGATATGTCGATATCATATTGAAAAGGTAGTTATCATACTAACCTTTTAATGATGAAATGCAAAGTTACCCTAGATGGGATTTGAACTCAGAATATTAAGAACCAGAACAAATTCCACAACGCATTTTTCCGTTGGTCCAACGACTCTTCTAGCTTAACCAAAATAATATCGATTAATGATATGATTTTTATTTGCCACAGAGATTCCTTTATTCATGCAATAACATGTTATGAAATATCTGCAAGAGGAGGTTTGGTGATCTACAAGCGTAGTTGAACTCACTGAGATTGAAAATTATAGCTGATTACTTTGACTTAAGTTACATCAACTTCATAATAGTCTGTCGCATTTTGGAAGAGAGAGGAGAGAGAGGAAATATAAACAGTTAGAAGGAGATAGTAGACGACAGTGATAGAGTGAGACAGCCTGAGAGAGACAGAGAGAGAAAGAGAGTGTGTGAACGAGAAAAAAAAATATATATATAGAGAGAGAGAGAAATAGAGAGAGAGATAGAGAGAGAGAGAGAGAGAGAGAGAGAGAGGGAGAGAGAGAGAGAGAGAGAGATGCAAGTGGTCATACCGACATCAGGCAATGAAGACATTTTAGTACGCTGAGGTTCCTATCATTACATATGGTGTTGGAAGTGTTGGTAAAACATATAGGACTGCATACCGAACACAAACTTCAAGCTCGGGGATCTGAGATCTTACCTCAACGACTGAAATTCTGCTACTAGATTATAGCTAAAAGCACTACCATCTTCAGCCAGATAAAAATGATTTACACCAAGACACAGAAATATATTAGATGAAGTCGTAGATATATTTTCATTTTGTTTGTGTTTGCCTTTGAGCTTTCTTTTACAATAAGGATTCTTCGTTCACTTAACATTTTCTTTGATAACTTGGCATCTGAATAACTTGTTTTCGTACACGATTTTTATGCTTGAGTGAATAATACCATGAAATGAAATTACTGTAACATCATATATCAAATTCTAGTTAATGAAAGATAAGTAGCCGAAGGAGAACTACCTTGTTCTTTATAGTAATGAGTTGAAGTAAAAGTGCTTGTAATTTCGGAGGCTGAATGTGCATTCGGTAATGCAAACGGAGTTCTAGTGTTCCTTATATATGGAATATTAATTTGTTGATTTTAAAGCCAATGGCTTGTGAAAAATGTTTTAGCACAAAACTTTGTGTGTTATAGTTTGAGTGCAGTTAATTTGAAATTCTGAGTTAGAATCAAATTCATTGCTTGTGGCCTTATTCTAATGTTTTCAGGCATTGAGAATCGGTAGACTTACGTAAATAATGGGTGGTGGTATTTAGTTATGGCTTTTTGCGTTCTGAAATCAAATCCCAGTCGGTGGACCAATAAATACAAACCAAATTAAATAGAATAAATTAACAATGCACAATATTCTCAAATTTTTGTATTGTGACACCTTGTAAACCATAGTGTCGTTTTAAAAAAGCGGATGAGAAGACAAAATCGTTAAAGTGTCGAACAAAACGCCTAGCAGCTTTCCTTCCGGCTCTTTTTGCTCTGACTTTAAATCCAGCTGAAGTTGACTTTGTCTTTCCACATTTCAGGGTCGAGAATATATATGTTGCAGTTGACCAGTTTAGTCGGTGTATTCAACTAAGTCCTTCACACCAAAATTGCCGACATTGTGTCAAAAATTGATACCATTATTTAGATTTAAAAGCAAGTAGTGGTATGGCAGTGTCGGTAGGACTCCTGAAGAAATGCTACAGAGATACGTTGTGTCATTCTTTAATGTTCTTATTTGAAATCTCACTAACTAACTTCTCGGCCACACAGGGCAGATGAATTGTGTAGCAATTTTACACAACAGTAAAAGTCAAACTCCTGGATTGTTCCTGAACGTCATGTAACATAGCTTAGATTTAATCATCTATTTAATGAAGTTGGGGCCCAAACTAGATAACTTACAATCTCTCTTAATGGTTTTCAACATTGCGAGTTCGAATTTTACATAGGTTGAACGTGATTTTCGACTTCTAGTGTCCATATATTATTCTTTTTTTTAAAGATTAAAAAAAAATAGATTATTCTTTTCGATTGTTTTTTTAAAACTACACTTTTGTCTTTGAGAGAAAATGTTCTTTAAATATTTCAAATATCGTGTCTTTGATGTTTTAAGTAACACATTACTAATAGAAATATAAAAAAGATGTTGGCATTGTTATTGTAGGTAGCGTTGACCGTGGTGTTCTTATTGTTGTTCAGCACGAATAGAGTAGACCTAAAATTAAAAGCATCCTAAGGCAAAAAGTTGGTCTTTATTTTCAGATGCATTAGGCATATGACATTTATTAAGATGGGATTTGATTTCAATGAGATTTTTTGATGTAGAACGACGGTATAGAAGCTCTTTTATTGACCAAGTTTCTGAAAATGTTCAGATGAATTTATATGGGGTATAGGTAGAATGGAAACAAATTAAAGAGAGATGAGTTTATGGACACGGTAGAAAAGAGCTGAAAGGGTAAATGGGATATAAATAGAAGGAAACAGGAAGTGATGTCGTTTATAAATATAAAGGGAATATAAAGAAAAAGATATAAGGAATATAGTTATAGAGTAGAAACAGTGCATATAAGTTATACACGGAAGGGAAACACTGTAAGTGAATGATATGGGATATAAAATTTGAAATAAGGGTCACAATTGAGATAAAGCTACTAATCTCTCCGTGGATAGAAGATGGATATTCTCTCTCTAAAGATGGAATAGCAAGGCTAGAAACTAATAGGATTGATCCCTTTTGTTCAACTCAAAGTCTGATAAAACATGTTATGCAACTACGGATTTCTTTTCACGAAGTTAGTTAAAATTTTATATCTTAAATGTTGAATTATCTTGAAACTATATGTTCTGTAATATAATTTAATTTATGCGTGTGTATGTGTACGTGTGTATTTGTATTTGTATGCATTTATAATGTGTGCATTTATATATATGTAGATATATGCGTTTAGGTGATACTGTCACACAAGATATATAAGCTCCTGGAACACCGAAACTGCAACTTTATGGCATGTAATATCTTTATATTCACCGGAAATGTTCTTACACCGGAAGTAATTTCACAGAAGCTGTTGCAGAGTATCACTTATCATATTATCTGTCCCAGAGAACACTAATGGAGCTTTCTAACTCATTCCCCAGATAATTGTATAGTAATTGCAAGGATTTATGCTGATGTTAGAAATGCTAATAACCGTCATTGGTCTTTGTTGTTGCTGTTGTTGTTGTTATTGTTGTTGCGATTGACATAACATGAACTGCATGAGTGTGAGATGTTTTATAAAATACATCTAATAAAAAAAATCCATTTAGGATAATTTCCAACAGATGATTCCAGATAAGTTTTCGATATTTGCTCCATAGTGGAAGTGTTTTAAGGCCTATCGTTGGTCTTAAATATAATTTTCTCTTCTTGATTACATTCAGCTCAAGATGGCTTCCTGTCAGAGAAGTGCTTCCTTAAAAAGAATGCGTTAACGAATGTAGAAATAGGGATAATGGGCAAAGATAAAATAGTTTAATTTCTGGAGAGACACTCACTCACCTAAATGACACAGACCCTATTCAATGTGCGAAGGTATGGCTTGAGCAATCTATTTGAAGATTATCATTTATTTCGCAACAGACAAAAGTGAGTGACCGAGTACGGAAAATATGTACGTGACAGAAATATTTGACCATAAAAACGACTGTCTGCCTCATGAATTTATTGAAGAGAGTGCTAGTTCACAGATGTCTGCATAGCTAAATTTGCAAGAGCCTGAAAACGATAACTCTCTTGGAAATACATGATGGAAGATTCCAAAGGTTGCAAGGTGATCTAAGTACCAACAAATTACTGAAGAGAAAAGGGGGGCTACAATAACGTGGAGCATGCAAGGGATACGCTTGTGGGAATCCACTCTTCTGTAGCCTAAATACTAGGAGGATATTGGTAGTTTCTTACTCATTCTTAAAATCGAGTTGCCCATGGATAACCAACATATAGTAGAACGTACCTGGAGTACTCGGAGAACAAGGATCTGGATTGTCTTGAGAAAATGTGAGTGGTGGCCTCACACCTATGTGTGGTGGAATGCCCTTATTGCTTGTTGCGTTTCTCGCTTTTAGTTACATTGTGTTTATATTAATTTAATTGTTTTGTGTAATCAAAACATTTAAATGTTTCATTATATAGTAGCATTTTTTCCATCTTACTCGTTTCTTTATACAACTTTATCTGTATATCTCCACATATTTTTGAACACCTTTATAACATGTTTTTGTGTGTACGAATGGGTGCTGGTGGCAATGAATGAACTGATTATTTTTTTTATTATATTTTATTTTAGAAAGTAAAAAGAAAAAAGTTTTCTATAATTAGATTTGTCTTGAAATACCAGGATTTGTTTTCAAAACGCGGGTATTTGTGTACAATCTTGCTGTGTAGAACATTCGCTGACTTCGGAGTTGTCGGAGATAATCATGTTTACATTGCCAGCAGCTCGTGTGGCGAAATATTCCAGCTATATAAATTATTCATTTTCGTTTTATAGTTTTACAGAGATCTTATCACAGAGAAAGAGGAATATTTTAGATGAACACACACTCGCATGCGTGCACACGCACACACACTCATTTGCATACACTCTTAGACAACGCACATATATACCTGCACATAGACTTAAATGTTCACACACACACACACACACACACACACACGCACATATGCTTAAAACACATAGACATACATAAACACAAAAACCCACCTATACGCACAATCTCGCACACAAATACAACTGAAAAAAAAATAATAAAATACAGATAATTTAAAGTGCAAAAACACCGATGTCTCTCACTCAATCCCAAGAGGTAGAATTAAAGAACATATATTGAGAATTTATTTGGCAGGAAGCTCTGTCCTTTGTCGTAACTTTCCTTGTTTCGTTACTTCTCTTCTTCTCATTTCTCCCCATTACACACTATTGGCTGTTATTTACTTGTTGTGAATTCAATAGCAATGTTCCAAGTGAATGTTGGAAGTAAATGTATGCATATCTGCAACCCCAGCGCCATCAACAACAACACTAACGGACATACGCTAGCCATATTTGTTATTATATCGAACCACAGCACAACTTACAATTCAACTTACGTAAATTTTCTTTAAAATTCTCAGGAAAAATATCTTTTCTCTACATTTTCTTGTTTTCTTTTGCTTGTATCTAATAATGACAGCAAAGCACGCTATATCTGTCCTCTCATACATGAGGTATTCCGATATAATATGTTGTTATATTACTAGGAAACTTGATGATAGGAGTATCTAACCTTAACACAGCCTGGAGTCTAATATCATAGGGAGTATTTATGTTCTTTTTTCTCTATCACTCATTGACCTGTTTAGACTGCTTGTCAGTCACATCAATCACTTCAGTGAGCACCAATCTCATCAGTCTTAAAGGACCTACTCAATACATGAGACGCGTCAATCTTACTTTGCTAGGCAACACAATCTCATCACTTTAATCATTATACAGATAATTCTAACCATTACGCGAATTGTATCAATCTTACGAACCTGTATATCACCTTTATTAATCGCACCAATTTGAATATCAGTAAAATCAATCTTACTATTTTGTTCCTCAGTCGCTGCAGTTTGGGCATTAGTTACAGTTTCATTAGTCTATTCGTCACTCACATTAACCATGAGGTTCTGGACATCAATCATATCAATGCCAGCCAGTTAACGCATCTGTCACATCAATATCAACTAGTCTCGCTACGAATATTATTTCAGTTTTATCCGCCTAGATATCAGTCCCATCATTCTCAAATAGTCTAAATCCAAACCCACTTGGATAGACATAATAACCAAACTCAACTAGTCTTGACATTAGTCACCACAGTTTCACATGTGCAGACACCAGTTAGATTAATTTCACTTGCCTGAGAAGAGTGGTCCTTGCCTCATATATTCTGATTAACACACACACACACACACACACACACACACACACACACACACACACACACACACACACACACACACACACACACACACACACACATACACACACTCACACACATATATATCAAACAAATATAAGTGCCGTGCTTATTATCTTCGTAGTATAAAAACTACTGTGTATAAAATTTAGCATCACATATTGAAGTCTGATTAATCTGGTTCAATAACTGAACTGTTAAAGATTTGTGCCTAGCATATAGATTACTAATTTATCAGAAAATGCTAGTCCTATTGAGGCATTGCCTATGTATGAACATTAAATTGGACAGGGGAGTTAGAATACGTCTGAATCTATCCCAGTATATTTAGCAATTTGATTAGGAAGATGTTCAATGACCGCAGGAATATATTTATAGTCAATTGAATATATAATCATTTCTATTAATCGTAGATTTAGCGCTCTCATATTCATGTTAGTTATCACTGAAATAAAGCGTGTTTACTACAAATTCCAATACATAATTTTAAAGATATTTGAAGTTATGTTGCTATGATGACTTTTTTAGAAGAGGTTATTTTTCTCAAAAATGGGACACATAGGTTTCCATGGATAAGATTTGAACTTGTACAATTAATACAATATATGGAAATAGAGGTAAAAGAGAAAAAAAACGTTTGGAGCTCCCTGTTACGTGGTTAAGGCACATAATTGGGGATTGAGTTTGGCATCGTGAAATTGAAGGTAAAGCATGCAGCCATTAAAAGAGTTTAATCAGTTGATATGATACATTTGGAGCAATTATGTTAAGGTAATTGTAGGTAAGGGCTTCTGAAAACCTTCTAAAGATCGAATATCATCTTAAAGTAAAGGAATGTGTGATGGAAAACTTGTTGGCAAGGAGCATTACTATCCTAGTGATCATGTGACATGTGCTGCATCAGTAGATATGATGTGAATTAATAATCACAGGGTACTGAATTCAATACTTTAAGGCATACTTCAATTTTTGACTTGATGTGGTAGTTTACGCTCCGAAAATCTGTGGCAAAGAAAACATTCTATTGAAGAAGGGAAATCCATAACTTTGAAGGTGGGGATAAGATGTCAAAAAATATCATTGTTGGCGTTATAGAGCTAATTCAGTGAATGAAAAGAAATGTTTTATCAAATACAACTGCTAGTATTTTTTTTCTCTTTTTGTAGCAATGGGAAATTTACGAGCCTTTCCTCTCATTGTTGCTTTGAAGCGATTAGTGATAACCTAGCAAAAATTGTAGATATACAGTCATTAATTAGACAATGATTAGTGGGTGTAATTAAAACCGTCAAAACTCTCTGCTATAAAATATTTCCTTAGAATCATTAGATTCTTCGGAAAGAAGTTGCTAAGTTTATGGCAGCATTCCTGTCTACATTCTAAGAAGTGTATCGATAACTTTACTATGTTTCGATAACCATCGATTTCTGACTGAAACTGCTTCGTTCAGATACCGGATGATTTACGTGTATGGAACTGTAGTTCAACAGTTTGCCTGAAAGCCATACATAAAACACAATCGAAGACAACATCCATCATAAGAAATCCTTTTCGCATGGATCAATTATATGATAAATGGCCAGAAATTCTCGCAACACTAAAGCATTCCTATTTTATAGTTTTCCTTTCATAGCAACAACAAACTTTAGATCAGGGATGTAAAATTTTGCCTTAGGCGGTGGTGATATGCAACAACCAGCGACCATATCTCTGTGCTATACTCGTGAACAAACTATCGATATAAAACGTTTGGTGACATTATTCATATATTTTGATTAGGAAACGTACAGAGTTTATAAATAATAGAAGTGAGAGTAGAAAGTCTGATCTACATATGATTCTTGTGGCTTTTAGCCCTCGACCAACCTTAAACGAAGAGAACAGTGCTCAACGAATTCAATGCAAAGACCAACACATCTTATCTTCAGAAATAGTCGATCCATTATTCGATTTGTATTTTTATAGATGCAGGAAATGGTTTGATATAGAATTTGTTACAACTTCTAGCAGATCAAGCAACTAGCGAGTACATACTTGCTTCACCTTACACTTGTAATAGTTTACTTGGATGTATAACTCATATGGAAGATCTAAAGGGGTTAATCTGTGAAATAAAGGGACGTAACTACTTCTATATTTCTAAAATATCTATCATTGTTACGCAGATATATGTGATTATTTGACCCCAGATTATCTATGATCATTGACGTTGCAAAACTGACCATCAGGTCTTTTGTACACAGCACTTATTAATCCAATATGTCCTTCATTTTGAAGAAGCTTTTGCGTGAGGTAAATGCGAATGCTACTTCTCGCATGTTTTTCAACTGCATATTGGCTTTCTTGGCTCTTGTTTAGGCAGTTAGGATGTTTACTTAGTTTTGCTTATAGTATTCGTATTTTATATTGTTGGTTAATTAGTATTGGTAGTTAAAATTATTGTTACAAAAGATAGTTTTCTAGAATTGGTGGTTAGCAATGGTTGGGTGTTAATATTGGTACTTATTTTACATTGTATATGTAGAGTTTTAGAAATGGTTAACCTTAGCACTTAGTAATGCTAGTTAATTTGCAATAGTAGTTAGAATGGTCAGTTTCATAGTGTTACTAGTTAGATAACATTGCTAGTTAATAGTAGTACATCATATTCGAGTTATTATTTGTAGTCACTTGGTGGTAGTATTTGTAGTTATTTATTAAGAGTAACTAGTAGTAATAATAAGTTATAGTTTGAAGTTAGTATTGCTACCTGGTAAGAACCAAGAAGTATTTAGTAATGCCATTTAAAATTGTAATTTAGGTAGAAGTGATAATGATAAGTATGATAATGATAGTGTTAATTGTAAGTAGCTAGCATTAGTATTTAATTATTATGTATTGTTATAGTTATTATTATTAGAGACACAAGAAACCGGTAGACTAATTTCTATATTGAGACTAGTTCGTCCATTATTACATCATTATTTATTCATGGAAAATTAAGCAATGAGTCAGCCAAGTAGCTTTAGGTTTAATATAGAGAATATTCTTATGAAATGAAGGAACACATAATCAAGACTCATGTATCTCCCCTTCTTCCTAGCTCTCCCGTCTATCTTTGTCCAACCAACCGCCATGACTGACCGCTAACTCCAAAAGTTTTTTTCTATTCTCTCTCTGTTTAATTCTTCGTGTTTCTTTCTGTTGAAACTAATACACCTGCTTGTTGTTTCTATACCTGTCTTCGTCTTTTGGTTTTTCTGTAAATTTCAACCACATATTGTACGCTCACGTGATCGCACCAGTTTTATCCTGCTTTAACCTCTTACACTTCGAATTTACATTTCGCTTAGTTGCATGCAGGTACCACATTTACAGTTATAAGCAGGATTTACGATGTAAAACTGGTGACCATTTCATTTAACTCCTATCTATTTCTATTTTCGCTGTATTCATAGGTAATTGATGCTTTATAAGCGTCCTATCTGTATTCTACCTAACACAACAGTGACTATGGATACTTGCTAACCAGTGGATCTATGATATTTGGTAAAGGATTATTGTTGTATACGTTTCACGCATATATGAAGTCCTCACACTTTATCATTAATAGAGCATCAGGATTTTCACAATTCAACCGATATTCATTTGACCGAAATGAGTTCCCACGCTCTAACTGTCTGCATTTTCTGTCCCTTATAATGTGGTCTTTCTACTTGAAAACCTTGTTAAGACAACATGTTGTTCAGTAATCATGTAGTACTAGTAATAATTGCGTATATCAACACGCAGCCCTTTATCCTCACCTTAAAATTAACACGCCACCTATACCAACGTCTGCAATTATTTTTACGCTTCATTATCTCTGAACAGATATCAGTGATCGCATTGATTATGATAACTGATATTTTAATTTAGATACAGAATTACAAATATCACTATGCATCCTTTTATCCATGTTCCTTAGATTCAGGCAGATACAGTAGTTTGCTTAACAATTCAACATTATACCACGTCGTCCCGGGTTTTGAACCTACGTACGCTCTAACGTGAAGTATATTTCTTCTATTTCGGTTTTGAGTCAACAAACGCAAGTGGAATGAAGCAGCCCCAGAAAGCAAGAGCTCCAAAATATATTTTTAACCTATATTGCTAGTTAATACCATTAGATATAATATTAGTCATTGATTTAATTGGTTAATGACAAGTTTTCATTGACCAAGAATGGATTTTTGCTTCTCGCTATGAATAGAAACACTAAAAGTTTGTTTTTCATTTCCTTCTATGATAGTTTAACTTAGTGAATAATTAACACATATAGCACTGAACGCAAATTAATAAACCCAAGTATATTTTCGTTTCTTATCCAATGAACATCGATAATGCCATGTCATTATTTATCAGGAATTCGAAAATTTAAATTAAATATTTTCTTTTATTTATATGGGAATATTTTGAAAATATATTATTAGTAAAATATAAAGAAATCAAAAACTGCGGGGAAATAGATTTGAATATGACGAACATATCGGCATGCTTGATAAGTTTCTGGTAATGATTTATCTACTGAAACACTGACGTCTGTCTGTTGAGTGCAGATAGAGCAGGAAATGAGAAGAAAGACGTAAGGAAGCTAAGAGGAAGCTGTAATCCCGGAGTCGAATTTGATACTATTTTGAGAACCAATAAAGTTCTGTGCAGATGGCGATCTTAAAACTAAAATAACTCTTATTTGTTGATGTTTAATGACTTTATTGTGAAGATTAAGTTATTCACCTTGACAACATCAGCTAAATAAGTAACTGGAAATAAAAAATTATGACAAAATATTACCAGCTATAGCAGATAGTGCATAGACAAAATTATGAAATTCTATTAACAGGGCAAGCAAAAAGAAACAAAAATAAATATTTAAAAGATAAGACTTAATAAGTTTATATCACAAAAATGCTTCAATATACTTTTCAGAATGCTGTGAATTATTACAAAAAACTGTTATATTGAAAAGTTAACTGAAGATGCTGCATAGTGACGTGGATGGGCTGTCGTTCCATGGAAAGAATATATTCTTTTCTACTCTAGGCACAAGGCCCGAAATTTTTAGGGATGGGGTCAAATCGATTAGATCAACCCCAGGACGCAATTGGTTCTTAATTTATCGATCCCATTGATGTCTGGGAGAGGGGGGAAATTCGAACTAGAGGGGAAAGGGGGGACTCATCGCCGAGGGGGGAATACGATGGGGAGGAATCTGATATTGTTGACTTTTGGGAGGAATAGTGGTGGTGGGGATGTAATTTTTTTTTCGAATGT
>NC_068992.1:45467312-45469484 GCF_001194135.2 Octopus bimaculoides
CCCCCCCGGTTTGTTGAACACCATCAGTGCTGGGGTTCTGCTTGTCGGTCTTTTGGTTTTGTGCTTTTTTCTTTTGTCCTCTTCTTTCTCTTTGTGTGTGGGGCCTTTTACCCGAATGTGGCCTTTTTCGCCACATTCGTAGTATTTGGGTTTCCTGCCCTCCACCATTACCCGCAAGGTGTTTTCTTCTCCGATGTGGATGTTCTCAGCAATTAACGTCTGGGGTGGGGGGCGCTTGGATTATGATCTCTAACCCTTGGCCCCAGCAGTTCTGTTGTTGTATTCTGGAAGCTTCAATCATCTTGATTTTATCCTCAAGCCCCAAAGAAGGGCTGAGATAATCCAGATGACATTTATTTCTGGTGGGATTTCCTCAATAACTATTTCGGATGTTCACCTACCCGTATAAGTTGGTAATAAAATGACTTCCTTGGTTTTTATTGGTTGGGGCGAGTGTTTTATAGCCTTTTCCTCATTTTTGAAGTACACCATACTGTGGCGTATGTTCTCCCTCTGGTCAGGAACTCGATGTCTTACCAGATGGGTTGTAGGCACTTCTCGATTTCTTCTTTGGATGCCTTGTCTATTTTCTTGTCTTTTATTATCATTGTCTTATATGTTATTATTTTCCTCTTTGTTTCTTCGATGAGTTTATTAGGGAGGGTGGTTTTAACATCAAAACCTTCCCTTTCGAACATACCTCCGTGTTGCCGGAGTGAATCTAGCTCTATGTTCAATTTATCTTATCTCACACCGGCTGCGGTAGCAAAATTAATCTTCTTTTGGTTGTCTTCTGTTGGGTTTACTTTTCCGTTATTCATTTTACCGTTTTCAGCATTTATGTTTACTTCTTGGTTCTTTTTTTCCGTTTACTGCATTTATGTGGCTTTCGTTCACATTTTCGTTCATTTTGTCTTGTTTTACAGTTGCTCTTTGGTTAGCTTTGTCAGGGTTAGATGACTTGTCCACCGAATTCATTTTCACGAAAATAAATATTTTCCGAAATATTTATTCCAAAAATTATTTTAAAAATCCGTCTGTTAAAACAGAACGTAGAACAATAACAAAAGTTCAAAATTTAACAATAAATGGCAACAATGACAATAAATATTAATAACAATTACTAACCAAATTCTCGCCAAGACAAATTAACTGCAGCGGGCTAACGTTTCTGCCAGCTCGGCCCCTTAGTTGCACGAAAATATTAGCAAAGAAATGGGAATGTAAACATGATTTAATAAGTCTAACAAAGAGTCAAAATCTTGCCGAATTCTATATGTTTGGAATTGTTTGTGTCACATTCCTAGAAACTAAATCTATTCAATCTTTTCAACTCTTAAATAACGAAGCATATTTAAATGGTTGAAAACTAGATCTATGTATTCACCTGATTATAATATTTCTTAATATCCTAATTCCTTGACCATGACTCACTGAAAAACAGTTGGTGAGGTGAGTTTTTATATTTTTTATTCTAGCAAAATCAGAATAACACACTGGAAATATGAGGTGTAAACTGTAAATCGGTCACTTACATTTTAATACTGTTTATTTTCGATTACCATCTGTATCTAGCACTTTCTACTAAATAAGTCTTTCGCCAATTATCTAAATCTCCCCTACCGGCCTGTTCGACTGAGCAAGTTATAGAGAAGTCGTATTAACCAAACTTCTATGAGAGCCTTTGGCATGAAAGTTTATATATTTGTCTTAATTGCCGTCCTTACGACTCTCATTCTTCCCTACGAATCTAATGACTTCGAAACCTAATTGAAGTCATTTCACATTCCTTGCATCGGTGAGAAAATCTTGTTGATTAATCACGATTCTAAATATTAATTCCTACAGTATTTACTTCTGCTGTATTTAAATCAATCTACCATATCCTATGCAACCCATACCAATCAGCCAAATAGTGCTTAGAAATTTCAAATGTTTCACCTTGAAGCAAAAAATAGTAATAGTAATAATAGAACGTTACAAAACAAAAGGAAATCATCTCTAATATTTGCATATGTAAATATATTTCATTAAAATCAAGATTCTATAATATTATTTTGGCATCTTTAAATAGACACAAAAGTCGTATATTTCAAGGAAAGATGTGTTACGATCTAATGATTGTCATGCCATTCCCTAAGAAATATATATATATATATATATATATATATA
>NC_068992.1:45473726-45485250 GCF_001194135.2 Octopus bimaculoides
ATATATATATATATATATATATACATATAACAGAAGTGAAGCTGTTTTCAGTTGAAAATCAAAACCAAATAGCAGAGAGATGATACCTTCAATTTTTATTATTGTACGAGAATTATATCCAATTTATTCGATTGCAAAGTATTACTGGTAGTTATTTTATTTAATGTAGAATTATCAAGGACAAAGTGATTGTTTGCAGGATTCGAAAAGGTAATTTAAGTAAAGAAAATCGATGACTAGTCCTTGCTTTCACGACAGTGATTCATTTTATTTCTTCGTTATAATTAGACCAAGCTAATTCAAATGTAGTCTTTGATATATAATGCTAATAAAGAAAGCAATAATTACGCAGAAGAATTCCCATTTAGCAAGGACAGAATACTATTATTAATTCCTTAAAACTTTATTATAGTGACCCAGGAGGATGAAATTGTAGGCTGGTATCAGTGAGATTTGAATTCTGAAGATAAATATTGACAAGTAATTCGAACTTTCACTGCCATATGATAAAGTTAAAGTGGTATTACACTGGATTTATCTGTAGACATATTGTGTCTGTGAGTGGAGTCCAGACACTATTCATTCCCTCAACTCCTGTCTTAGCATTGCAGTTCATCTACGGATTTATAGCTTGCATTATTTTCAAATATATCTACTCCAATAATATTGTAGACTAACTACAGTACGTCTGGGGTCAGGTTTTAGTTCTTTATTCAATCAACTTTATTTTATGTCTGTCTTCAGACCGCCTTTCTATAATGTCCATGTATAGAACATAAGGTTTCGTGGTTTTTGTGGATGATCATGAATAAGTATATAATGTTCATGATATGAATAATATTTCTTTAAAAATATTCGCGCCTTCAAATCGTGTTAATTTCACTCGAAGCTGGAATAATGACAAAATGAAGTTGTTTATATAGTTCTGAAAATGAGAAAAAACATTTTCGGTGGTGTAATCAGCTACGTACACGTTTAACATAATCTCAATAATTATAGCCTGTAATCCAGCCATCTGTAGTAGCAGATGAAAGATAAATTTGTCCCTAGAAAGTCTTTATTTTGTCTAAAAATCATATTCATTTTTCATGTCAGTGGAAAATAGTCTTTCAAGAATTACTCATACGTCCAAAGCTCTGACACTTCTTAGAGAGAGGAATGGGGTTACACTATGTAAATTAGAAAGTGTCAGTTAACAACTACATGTCTAGGTCCCTGATAGCAAGTTTGGTGTTACGTGATGAAGAAAACAATTAGAAGTGTTAGATTCGTGCATAAATTATCCTCTGTTGTTTGTTCATGGTCATATTTTCAGATCTGAAAAGCAGAAAGTGTGTTAGTTCTTAAATCTGGAAAATCTGTTATATTCCTTTTAATATATTAAATGCAATAGTGCTCCAGAAACCAAACGTTTGTATTTTGATCTCATTACTTATATATCCCACAATGTATTTTGCTATAATAACGTAGTAGGCACCCTCTGTTAAATACACGACGTTGCAATTACATAAAAAATCATTTTATTAACAGACCTGGAAAATTGGGGATCCTGAAAGAATTCAGATAATCTAATACTGAAAAATAAATAAAAAGTAATCGGTTCTTGCTTTTAGATCTTTACTGGTGTCAGGATTTTCTATTAATCCAGTTTCTCGATTATTGGTTGCTCGAAGCATATGACACCTATCATTCGCAATGTAATTTTCAACGAGAAAAAAAAATAGCGGTAAAGCAAAAGCAGAGGCCAGAAGGGGATTAAATCATGTTACTGACAAAGAATTTGTTAGAAGCCAAGTGAAAATCTCTTAACTTACAACATATGAGTAACATCATGACATTTTTATTTGGAATTCCGAGCCAGTAGCTAACTACGAAGCTGTCATCCAATAACTCTTCACAATAACCCCATCATTTTTACATGTAACTTAACAAATATTAAACGTGTTGAAGAAGCTCTGAAAAATAACTAAACAAGAAAATAAATCCATGTAGGAATTAAAATAAGTTATACCCAATAATCTGTTAGAAACGGAATCGGAATCCTGCTATCACTAACGCTGCAGTACTGAAAATACATACATACATACATACATACATACATACATAATATATATACATACATACATACATACACTCTCGATAATAATGATTTCCCTTCATGCCACAAACTTCTCACTTTCCTTCTCTTTCTTCTTTTCTCTCTTTCTCTCTCTCCCTCTATCTCCCCCTCTCTCTCTCTCTCTCTCTCTCTCTCTCTCTCTCTCTCTCTCTCTCTCTCTCTCTCTCTCTCTCTCTCTCTCTATATATATATATATATATATATATACACATATATATGAGTGAAACCCAAAAGTAACCGGAAACTTTCTCTTTAGGACAAACCCATGGCTTCTGCTGCTAGGAGCCACTTGATCCGACACTCAGGCATCAGTCTGCCGATTGACATCGTCCAATGACGTCGTACTGCCAGGTGGTGCGTCTTTGTTTTGCAGTCCATCTCCCCTGTTCGTCGAAAAAAGAAAAGGATTTCTTAACTTCTCACAAGGCCAGATATATTGTGGGTGGAGTATGTCGATGAATTCAACACCAGTTGTTGGCTGGTTCATAATATTATCGACCCCAGAGTGCTGAATAGTTAATCTCGAAAGAATTTTGAATTTAGAAAATAAAGAGCAATGCTAAATGCTGCTAGGCATTTTGTCTGATCTGATGATCTAACGAATCCGCCAAAAACTTACGGCAATGTAACTGAAAAATAAATGGAAACTACTTGTGTAAAGTTATCGATCACATATATAAAGATATTTCTCAGGAAGTTAAACTGTCAAGATTTGTAGAGATTGACATCAGAGTCTAACGTGGTATTTGCTGACGCAAAGATTTCTTTGACCCTCATCATCATTGTTAACCTTGAAAAGATAGGTTTTCCTATTAATTACATAATTTGGAGCTTAAGAAAGAAAACTTGGGGTATTTCTCAAATATCTGATTATTACAGCCAATGGCGATAACAAAACAGCAACAATAGTGACGTCAACAAAACAAGTACTAATAACAACATCAACAACATCGACAACGATGATGAGGATGATGAGGATGATGATATCAAAGGAAAGGACAAAGGAAAAATTTTAATGTTGATAATGAATATTTCGTTGCATAGTATTAGTAATCCTGCCTCAAATCTCTACCCATATAAAAGGTTGTAAAGGAGTAAACAAATCGTTTTATTATCCAATAAAATCCAATCCATCATGGTTAAATTTGAACAATGAATCAAGTTGTGATTCTGCCGCAACATCTCAGAAATTGTTCAATAAATCTACAATGTTATGGGCTAATATAAATTGGTGATTACACATGAAAACCTCATTCAACGAAAGATTTGCTGTCATGAGTTGTAGAATCGAGCCAGAAATAGCAATTATTCCTTTATTCCGAATGATTGTACCTTCAATAAAAACCTTATTCCGTTTTCAGATTTATGATCATTGATATTCAGGATGCGATTTCCTTGCAGTTTCAACGGTGTTAGTAATAATTATAATTCAAACAACAACGATAACAAAAACAACAGCATATTTATATCCACTTGTTATAGAATGCGTCTCCATATTGTCACTACAATATTTTTATTCATTACAACTTGCTCCTTTTTAATTCGAGCGAATATCTTCAGTTTATTTTAACATATTTCTAAATCTCGGTGCTAAATAATGGCTTGTCAAACATGGAGATTGTTTTAGCTTTAATTTCAATAGACGTGTTCATGTGGATTAAGACAAATTTGAAGCTAACAAGAACTAAACTTATCACTTAAATTTTTCATCCAATGAACGCTACGATCTATTAATATGATCGTTTTCAGCTTCAGGGATTCTACTGAAGTATGGTTATGTTTATGGAGAATCTAATTTAACAGTTTTGTTTAACAACCTGGATTGGTGGATGGGGACAAATATAGGGTATTAGCAGCTAACATAAAGTTTCAATCTAGTTGTATCTCATGTTCCATAAAAGTAACAAAATAATGAGTGTGCATCTCCCAAACAGAACCTTGTTATACCATTAAAAAAGATAACAATATATAGACAACAATATTTGTCATTGGCTAATAACGCATTTCTTTAAATATATAGATATGTATGTGTGCATGTATGTATGTGTGAATGTATATATGTAGCTATATATGTATATATACTAGAGAGATAGAGAGATTGGTAAATAGATAGATAGCTAGATAGGTATACACATACACACACAGGTACATGTATACGAACACATGCACACACATACGGTGTTAGTTTTTGACTGATTCCTGCTTTAAATATATTGACCGTGACTTCTTATACACCCATGGTGTAATAGATAGAGAAGGAATAAAGGAAACAATGGATCTCTTTATGAATATACTGTGAAGTTCGGTGACGTAATGCGGGACAAAATGCTTTGGTATACTTAGTTACGTCTGCTTACACATTGAGATCAATTCTCACCAGTGAAAGGTTTTGCCTTTTGTCCTTTTGAGGGGTGATCAAAGTAAGCACTAATCATCTAGGCAGGGGATCTGTGTCATACTATATTAATGATGTTCCTTCTCCAATTCAAAACGTTTAATCATACAGTCATGACCAACATTTATTCAACCGATGTATGTGTTTGTGTGTGTGTAAATAAATGTGTAAATTAGTAAAATGCCATTGAGTCACTTATGGTGGCCAAGACAGGAATGAAATGGAGGAAAGCAGATGCCTTGAATGTCACCGGACCGCACTGAACCAAGAAGGATTGCTCGTGCATCGTCTCGTGAAGGGAATGATCTAGGTAGCAGCAGATCTCACTGCAACAAGAGCCCAGGAGAAGATGAATTTACTGAGGTGAAAGAATCGGTCGAGGAAGAGTCAGCGAGAAGTGCGGAATGTTACAGCAGGAAGTGTGGACAAGATGGCAGCAAGTAATGATTTGCAATATTGCTTAGCCTGTGCTCTTGAAAACCGATCCCATTCGGATAATATTATTAAGCTTGTCAAAATCGATGGAATGTCAAACCTGTCTAATTTGATCTGAGGAACGTTGGAGTCACCAAGTTGCTCTCGTTGTCAGAGGAGCAGGACACACGTTCACTGTCGTAAGTAGGTATCTAAATTATTGGATGGGAGGAACTATTACAAGCGCCATGAACAAGTCATGCCGTAGGATTAATCACTATAAGCCTCAGGCGAAGTTAACTTCGCTTGACTTAAGACTGCAGAGAAGCTAACATCAGCTTCTAAAACCACTTCATCTCACCTGCTTGCTTTGGCACAAAACTAAGAGCTAAAAGCTGTCTTCTGGAACCCAAATTCTCAGAAAATGTTGCAGCAGCATCGCTAAGGCAAAACATCGTGCAAATCTCGGAGGCTTCCACGTCAGTTATCCTAATCACAGCTCTTCTTTGCCTCGTATTGAAGGAAACTACCAGAGGAAGAGTTCAATGTATCTCAGTTGATGGGAGCATGCCGAAACGATGGTTAGTGAGTGAGATGTTACTTAATTGAGGAAAAATGCTGAGGGTTCAGCGACCATTATCTCTGCAGGGTTTACAATGTTTGGATATCACGATAGCCAGAAGTTATGCAGCATAAGCTGCTTCAGGTAAGGTGAGCGAACACTAGACTTTGCTACCCTAGGTAGTGCTATGTGGACACAAGCCAAGGTTTCGTTAATTCTGTCTTGTCCGCCTGTGTGAGATTTTCGAAATTGAAACATCCACAACAGCGACTGACCCCTCACGAATCATTGGTAATGTATTAAGGTGCACCGAAATGAAAAGAAAGAAAAACAAATATCAGCTGAAATGTAAATATATTCCGTTAAATATTACAAGAATCTTTAGTTTAACGTTTATAACAATTATATAAGTTAAAATTATAAAATATTGGTGGAAGAAGAAGAAGGAAAAGTAAAAATAAAGACATTTATTTAAAAATATATATGGAAAAAAATTATTGAATTCTTGATGGGTATGTGTGTATGTATTAATGTATGTTTGAATGAGTTCGTTTCTAATATCTAACCTATTTGGCATTACCTCCTAGTACTCTAAAATATTTAAATAAAAACTTACTTCGTGTTGATTTATTGGAATACGCTCCAACGTTGAATTTTTTAAACTTTATTTTATTTTTATTTTTTTTTAAAGATATAAATTTTACGATCGTTAAATTAAAAGTTATAGGCAAATTTAAACAACCAGGTAAATTTACGTTCAAAATAATAAGTTGTTTTTTTTACTGGAACAAGACCAAAAATCGTCGAAGAGTGGTCAAATGAATTGAATCGAGCTTAGTGTAAGACAGGTATTTCTTTTATTTTTATCGAAGGAGAATATGTGAAATAAACACGAGAAGGATTTGACGTCAAGGAATTAGAAACAATTTTGTGAACGTTTTTCTATTGCAAAATGACAATCTGGTCTCTTGCAACCGAACAAAAACCCAACCCACTGCACATAACGAATCACTTTCTACCTCACACGACGTAAGGAAGATCACAAAGCGAACATCTTTATAGTCGCTATAGATACCAGGTTTAACTGTTGTTGATTCTATTTCAACACTACAACACTATATATATGCTGTTGTTTAACCATAAATTTTTTTTATGGAAGGAGTATCGTAACCTTAACATACTGTTCCTTATTGATGTTATGCCATTGCGCCCGTACGATGAAAAGTGAAATCGGTAAGGTATGGTATGAACCCAGGGATTAATTAGATACATCACTGCAGCAAAAGCATGCACTGTTATTTGAGTCATAAACAAATATACTGTATGTGTGTTTACTCTAAGACAAAGAGAAAATCTCTAGGAACGTCTGGTAACGTAAATTATAAACGAGCTGATAACAATAGATTTTGTGATCTAAATAAAATGTTATGACAAGTTCACATCTTTTAGTATTGCCCTGAAGGATAATTTGGCAAGCTACTTCATATTTTGATATAGATATTGCCGGAAATGATTTGGAAAGTTCTTGTCTCAACAGATGTAAAAACAAATACAGTACTTTCATACGATTTTGATAAATTTCCTCAAAGAAAAATAAAACGTTTAAGTGATCTATTCTCTTTTGAAACAAAACAGTATTTTCTAAACATCTTTTGTGAAGTTAATTTTGATTGTACAACTATAAAATGTTACTTTTTTTTACCTTTTGCTAAATCGTGACAAAATTCATAAAACGAAAATGAAGTATGAACTGAAGAATGAAACATTTTCGATAAAGGCACTTCTCAATATATATATATATATATATATATATATATATATATATATATATATATATATATAGAGAGAGAGAGAGAGAGAGAGAGAGAGAGATGTGTATGTATGTGTATATATATATAGATGTGTATGATATACATTAGTACATAAATGTATATGTACACACATGCACACACACATATATATGTATTCAAACAATAGTTACTTGAAAGTTTGTTTGCGGAAAATTATTCGTATTATTTAGATTATAGGAGTGATTTATCTAATTATGATACTTTATATGTAAACAGACTTTTTTATTTTTTATTTCGCTGTTGTCAAAATCCAAAATATATTATTGCGTGGTCGATCTTCATATGGAAGAAAAAAATATTTTTTCTCCTATCTCTTTCATGTTTACATTGAATTACTCTTCTCTCCCCAATATTTTGAAAGTATTTGTGAACCTATTATATTTTCTCTGCTGCATCTCTTTCACTTAAAACCTGCTTTTTTCATGATATGATTTTGATGATATTATTTGATGCAACAGAAAAGGTTGAGCATCAAACACCACGACGTACTGTGATCCATTTCAAAGAAAAATTTAACGTCTTCGTCAGTATCTTTGTTGCAATCTCTTTCAAGTGAAACACGCAAAATCTTGTAATTCGACATAAAATATTTTTCAACAATTTCGTTAGTTATAAATACGTTTTCTTTCAGCTCTAGTTTATTACTAACGTCAATGATCCAGTTGTTATCTGATCTGCAAAGACGAGTTTCTGATGCAATTCCGCATTTCGTTGTGGAAATAACAAATACTCGCTCAAGCATTTCTCTAAGCCTATCATTGACCTCCCACATCCATAATCTTTTTATTCCGCGTTTCATTAGTTGCCGCATGTGTGGAATCGAAGATCAAGTCTTTAGTAATTCGAAATGATTTTATTATCAAAACTAACTGAATAACCCGTCGTTGCCGGGCAATTTTTACAATAGAATGTCGTATATACATTTTTGCTTACTCCATGTCAGACCATGCCTTCTCCGACAAATAGGCCTCTTGATCAGGATAGATTTATGCAATTTTACGCAAAAAAATCTTCGTTGAGAATCTTTTTTCCTTTTAAAATTATTTACAAGTCTTTTCGACCATTTCACATGACTTTATTCATTAAAACTTATTAAAACTTCAGAAGTTCTTACAACTTTGGTAATCGTTATGCTTTATTTTCCCTTGTTTAATAAAAATTCCTCCACGTAATGATTTTGCTTCCATTTGGTGATAGACAGCTATCATGCAAAAAATGCCAGCTCCCAAATCCTGTTTTCTGATTCGATAAAATTGATTAAGCTTTAAACCTCATTAATATTTTTCTGCAACTTTTCTGGAGCAAATAAATAACAAAGTAATATTATCATCCCAGTACCACTCCATAATTGTCATTTACATAACTTTGTTCTCCCCTTCACTGATATCGGCCACACTCACTATGCTACCACATTTCTCTCACACTTACTCTCTTTCTCATTTCATCAAACAATAGTCCAATCGCACTAGGGAGCCTGTTATAGATTTTTCTTGAAATCCAAATAACTTATAATTCAACTGGATGTTAGTTGAATACGTATGCAAAGTTTCGTCAAGATTTGTTCACTGCTGTAGGCAGCAAGATAGACAGATTGACAGAAATTGCCATTTATGTATAAGAATACCTGCTTCTATTTTTCTGCAGTCTATCTACAAGCGCAAAAGCATGGTGAGTCTCATTGAAAATTTTAGCATAGTTACTTGTAAGCCGAAGTAAAGTGGAAACTATTTGCTGTTTACTTGATTGTAGGAGTAAGATACATGTTACGCTCAAGATGTTATCGAGATGTGTGTCTTTGTGAAGAAAATCCGTGAAAGTATTGGTCACTATTTTTGGTCTTCTCAATATAGTTAGGATGTAGATCTAGAAGAAATAAGCTTTTACATAGAAAATATTAAAATCGTTACTACAACAAATCGTACCTAGCATCAAACTGAACATACTCTCATGATGTTTAAGATGTGGAGCAATATCCAAGTGTAATATTTACAGCCAGGTTTAAGGCGGCGAGTTAGCAGAGTCCCTCTCAAGCCGGACAAAATGCTTAGTGGTATTTTGTCCGTCTTTAAGTTCTGAGTTTAAATTCCACCGAGGTCGACTTTGCCTTTCACCATTTCGAGGTCGATTAAATAAGTACCAGTCAAGCACTGGGGACGATGTGATCGGATTACTCGCTGCCCCGAAATTACTGGCTTTGTGCCAAAATCTGAAACCAATATTTACAGCTAAATGGACTTAATCGAGGAGAACAAACATCTTCGCTATAAATATACACATCAATCGTGTCAGGATAAAAAACGCCAACATAACGGCAAATAGGTCAATAGGTTATTGACTTCAATTATATTTTCCCTCACAGAAGTGGTACTAAGTTGATCCAGGTTCAGCTTAAAAGTTCCTATATGGTACCTGATATTTCGGTTGTATTCACAGCTGAAATTATTGACTTAATTGATACAAGCAAATTAATTGATAAGGACTCATTTAATTAATGTAGACATAGTTAATTGATATATATACAACTTATTGATATTGACACAATTTATATAAACAAATTTATTGATATACACAGAAGTTATTGATGTAGGTACAATGAATATAAACTGATTAAATTATTAAAGACAAAATTATGATATCGATTTTATTTGATATAAACGCATAGACATATTTAATTAATATGAATACAATTAATTGATGTAAGCCCAATTAAGTGATATAAGGCATAAGATATTTCGAAAAGTGAAGGTTATGTGGCGTCCATAATTTTGGCCGTCAACGTTTTATTTAGCATATGATTATCGTTATGCTATTATTATGCGATGCAAATGTGACATTTAATAATTATCAGAAAATGTCGAACCGATGAAACACTACCAGGTCGACTGGCCCACAAGAATTATCAGCCATGTCTCAAATCACAATAGAATCATACAAAGAGAAAAAAAAAGGAGAAAAAGTATTCTTAAACACCCCTAAAAAGGGAATGATTACGGTTAAATACGGTTGAATGTCTTACATTAGAATACTGCTTAATCAACCTGGGATTAAACAAAGACAGCAATTAGAAAATAGCAGCAAATATGAAAAGTCATGTGTTGGAAAGCATTTACGTGAAAGTGCGTGATATCACATCTTGCTTCTAAGAATATGGTAGAATAACATGAAGTCGTGATTTTAATATTAAAAACAATAAAGTGAAACCAAGATAATTATCACTTTCCTTTTATCTGTCATTTTACCATGGATAAAAGGCTATCGTTTTACTTTCATTTTGATTTGATTTTATGTGTGTTTCATCAAAACTGCCATTAACTTCCCTGGCAGTTTCTAGCTAAAGGTAAGAATTTAAACCTACATTAAATTTAAGAATTTAAACCTACATTAAACCTACATTACAATTCGGTTGTGAAGGTGCGTGGCTTAGTGACTAGATTCTTCTACTCAAGTTCATAACGCTGTAGGTTCAATTCTTGGACCAAGCGGAGCGTTGTCTTTATGAGCACGTTACTTTATTTTACTTTGCTGCAATTTATTCTACTGAAATTAAGTACCAACCTATTTTTCGCTTCCTTATCAATGACAGCCACGATTTTCTGCTGGATCAAGTGTTGGAGAGATGACAAGATGTCTATGTTAAATTGACGATGTCTATGTTAGCACTTGCTCGCGAAGGCTGACTATAATGATTGCTTGCTTATAAATTACATATCTAGAGTGAATCGAGCGCGAACATAATGATCAATGTTAATTCAAATGTTACCCACAATGATTAGAAACAATTATCGTAATGATTTAATTCCGCTGAAGGAGGTCAAGGGTGAAAATCTTGATATTTAAATTCATTAAAAGTAGTTGGGGGGGGGGGTCCTGATATTTATTAGTAATATGATAACTGCGGACTCATTTTGGGATTATTAACTCTCGCCGGCATTCTAAATGTGAGATATTTTGATGCCGAGACATGTATTTGAGATTTTAATAAATGAACGCGGTCTGTTAACTGAGAAGAAATACGCAGAGTTAGCTGCTGATGAGAAAACAATGTACATGATAACACTTCCAATTAGTTAAGATGAGAAGCCATGTGAGCCACTGTCTGGTACTGCATCAGAGCATTCATTATTATTATTATTATTATTATTATTATTATTATTATTATTATTATTATTATTATTATTATTATT
>NC_068992.1:45485260-45494501 GCF_001194135.2 Octopus bimaculoides
TTTTATTATTATTATTATTATTATTATTATTATTATTATTATTATTATTATTATTATTATTATTATTATTATTATTATTAAGGCCAGCTAGCAGAATCGTTGTCACGCCGGGCGAAATACTTAGTGGTATTTCGTCTGTTGCTGCATTCTGAGTTCAAATTCCGCCGAGGTCGATTTTGCCTTTCATCATTTCAGGGACGATAAGTTAAGTACCAGTAAAACACTGAATAATGTCAAACAACTGACAAGCAAACCCGTGATATTGAGTAGAATATTTGTTGTAGCCCATCTTTTTATGCCAAGACAAAACAATGTACATGATAACACTTCTAATCAGTTAAGATGAGAACACATACGAGCCACTGCTTGGTACTGCATCAGTATTATTATTATTATTATTATTATTATTATTATTATTATTATTATTATTATTATTATTTACTCAGCATGTGTTCTTATTTGATCCGTCCGTTGAGATCAAATACTTTCTTCATTTTTCTGGCATTAAAAAATAACATCCAAATATCGAACTAATAACAGTTAAGTCCCTGAGTTAGTTTTAATCGATAAATATTGATATTTGGAGGAATCTAAGCATAAGTGAGGGAATACAAATACATGAAGTCTCTTATGCAACAAGTAAAATATCTATAAATGTAAACACACAAGCATATAAAATACATAAACTCCTCGTCTGTTAGTTGAGTTAGAGATTTGAATGTTGCTAATTAAGTACATGACTTCTCCAAGGGTAATACTGACATATCGTATCTAAAACGACTTGAAATCAGCGATGAAATCACGTCCCTTAGTCGGGTTGATGAGACCTTAACTTATGTATACGGCAAACATCGCTTAGAGGACGATCTTATTTCCTTTTCATTGTTTTGCATAATCGAAAACAGAAAGAATAAAATGTTCTTCAGTAATGGCATTATTGTGATTAATTAAATTATTTAAATATTGATAATGTTTTAAATAATATAATGATGACCGAAAGCAATGAAACTAATTTAAACACGACCTAAGTCGTGCTTATTTCATTTTACCCCAGATATTTGATTTACAATATCAAAATAGGCTTAAATTATTTAGTTCACATCTAATGAAAATGTTTGCCACATTAACGATAATAATAAAACTCTGTCGAGTTATAGTCCATTAATAGTTAATGTAACATCAACAATGTCTGTCTTATTTAAATGATGGAAGAGGGAAAGATAAATGCTTGACATGGTGTAACGATTTTATATTTCTTCTAGTTGAAGGAAGTTAGTCCCATAGCTTTTCTTAGGTTTACAGAAAAATGCTATATATACATATTACGTATTGATAAGGATCACGTGAAGATGACGCTGGTGGTATGGTGCGGATGGTGGTGGTATGGTGTTGTTGATACTGGTGACGTTGGCGTTGAGGTTGATAGTTTCAGTGTTGATAAAACTTTTGTTAAAGAGTTTGTAGTGAAGTATTTTTAACAGTTATAAATAATTTAGTGATTTGAGACTTATATGTATAGTCTAATAGAACATGTTGGAGATGAGACTCTACAAAATATAAACTGTAACAGTTCTATCATTAAATAGTAACAAAACAACTCATTTGTTATTTTTAGTTTGCTGCTCCTTTAGTGGTTTCATAGTTCCAATGAATTTCAAATTTTGGCATAAGGATAGCAAGTGTCATAGCGGTGGGGTGGCTAGTCGATTGCATCGACCCCAGTGCTCAACTGGTACTTATTTTATCGACCAAGAAAAGATGAAAAGTAAAATAGACCTCAACGGAATTTGAATTCAGAACGTACGAAATACCACAAAGCATTTTGCCAGACGTATTAACAATCCTGCCAGCTCACCGTCTTTACTAGGCCTGGAAATATTACAACAATGTTCTGCACAAGTGAAACAAATCAGCTTCAATAATTTCAACTGAGATTTTAGCATCCATAGGAGGTTGATCCTTTCAAAAGACATGTTTAAGGAACATAGGGCTTTCTTTACTGTATTTAATCGATACTATCAGTCTGGTTGTCAATTATTAAGTCGCTTAATTTTCTTATTAAACATATTGAGTGTTTGAAGCAAATATAATCTAGCTTAGATCTGAATTAGTAAATTTACTAAGTTTTTTTTTGTTTAACTAAATAAATATATTTTCTTAGAATTTTCCTAAAAATGTTCTCAATAGTACAAACAATGACAACAAGAAAGCTGGTGTTAATTTACAGAAATTTAGCAACAGTTTAATCATGCTATGTAGCCAATTAATGAATATTGCAAATTTACAATCAAAGCTTACTTTTTTTATTTTATAGTTATTTTATTAATTATATGTATGTCATTAGATATATTTTAATAAATCTTTAACCGTCCTTTGAACTTTGTAAATTAGTTGTATTTTAATAGGCTCCGAAACTGTAAAATGTGCATCTTAATTTGACAGCTCGTTCATCTTCTACGTTAGAAGTTTTGTATTCTTACCTTAAATTTATCTTCCAATACAAATCTAATATTATTTTAAAGTATATTAAACCAAATAATTTCAATCATCTAGGATAAATCTTCTTCAATTTACTGATAATAATTCATTGGCGTCAAACGGATGCATGCAAGATTGTTCATTAATTTCGATAGCTTTATTTTCAATAAAGATAATGGCTATTGTACAGAATTCTCTGACTGAATTAATGATGTATCCGTTTGAAGGAATAATTTACAGCCTGTATACAAATGTTAACTAGTAACATCTTAAAAGAGAGCAGCGAGAAGCAGCTAACAAGACATGTACGACTATAAAGGTAGAGTTTTGTATGCATGTGATATTAAGAAAGGAAATCTTCGGAAATTCCTACCAGTAGTTTGTAATATCAATTATCACAGATTCTTATTCAGGGAGACAAGGGAATTATCATTCACAATACTATACATAGGCCTAAAGGATTCAGGATCGCATGTGGATATTAAGAATGACACAAAAGCCAAACCATTATGATAAGATAATTGATCTCGTAATTAAGGTCACAATTGATTTGTAAAGGCATATTCCAATCTGAATTTGAGTCTCTATCAACTCGACTCTGTTAGCTTCAGAGAAGAAAACATTTTCTGAGAGAATAAGATATATGTATACTTGGCAAATATAAGGTAGAAAAGTTTGATGAATTGTGATGAAAAATGAATTGTTCATGAAATAATTTGATTTATAAGAATATTAAATTGATTTTCTTATAAATTATACACGAATAAATAATGAAGAAACATTGCCAAAACAGAGTCTTTGAAGCTGTATACTGCAGGAATATCAATTTAGAGATCGAAAAGCAGTGTACGAATGGTGATATTGAATACATCTGTACACGTGGCTGCGTTTGTGTTAAAATACAGGAGACGGCGTTGTAAATGTTATCGACTGATGTAGTAGTGGAAGTTGGCGCTTAATATTTCCGACTCAGCAATACAAGACAAATACAGATATGTCTTATGAAGGTAATATGTAGTGCAATATAAATGGATACTAATAATATATATGGGTTACATCATTTCAAAACATGTTTTCCTGTTATGCTGAGGAAGAGATAAGTATGTTCCGAAATGATGTAACCCAGATAATAAAGTGCCGGTCTATCTTGCTTCCATCTAATTCACGAATTCGAATTTGGTGTTAACAAAGAAACAATACTACACATGAGATGGTTCAATTGCGTATGCAAGAAGGGAGGTGAAGAAATTTCGAAGGGGGAAAATTAAAATCGTGATTCAAGACTTTTTAATAGTACTTCGAGATCAGTTCATTCGAAAAATTTGAATGATATCGGGATAGGATTCACCAAGACTAATTTTTTTTTACTAATAAAGTTTATTAGGTAAAAGATTAAATTTAATGAAGAATTATTCTCCCATATCATACATCACTAATAATAATGTGCTGTAACACAGAAACAAATTTTTTCATAGGAAGGTATTATAAAAATATGAGGTAGTGCCCTGTTTTCTTTAATGCGGTATACTGAAATCTAATATCCATTTTGCTTGTATGTATAGATTAATTCAATGCTTGACCTGTATCAAAACTACTATCATCAAGCATCGACTCAGGTGCACAGGTAATTCAGGGTGTATGTGTGTCAACACACTTCCCAGCCAACTACGAAGGCGTCAAACTGCCAACGTAGGCAAAAGAAACTGGAAATTCAACATTTTGACGCCAAATAATCTTGACTGTTACAGAAATATTTTAATAAAAGGGCAAAGGACAAGGATAGAAGTCTAGAATCTTTAGCTATGCTCACCTCCGTAAGTTATGTCAGCATGTGTGGTTAAATGTTTCATAAGAATTGTACTTCTTGGTCACCAGAAATACTGACATAACAAACGAGATTGGGATTGAAGTAAACTATACTCATAAACAACGAATAATTCTCCCCGTCGCCATTGTTGCCATCAGCGATTATTACGAAGACGACGTAAAACTAATGATACAGCCTCGATTTATTTATGATGGCCTGAAACTATTTATTGGGATGCACTTTTGCAAGTATTGTTTCCATTAAGTTGAATTGAATTGTAATGCGTAGAATTCATTTGGGTCTTATAATTTTTGTCTTCTTCCACTTCTTAAATGCAAAAGATACACCTTCATTCTTTACAGTATGTCAAATATATCATTTTCCCTCATTTTCCCACATTTTCTTTCTCTCTACACACCACACACACACACACACACATACACACGCCCACACACACACACACACACACACGCACACACACATATATATATATATATTTATACATGTATATATGTATATATATGCGTTTGTATTTAGGTATGTACGTACATACGTGTATACATGTATGTATGTATATATATATATATATATATATATATATATATATATATATATATATATATATATATATATATATATATGCGTATACAAGCACATACACGCACGTTTGCTTTCCTCTTTTCTCTTAATCATAATCTGTTTCCATGTCTCCTCTGTCTTTTTCTAACGACTTCTCCCTTAAATCTTAGATATCATATCTCCGATTTTCTTTATTTCTCATGCTGTTTTTATCTCGATCAGTATCTTTATCTTCCCCTCTATACCGCTGTTATTTTATTACACTACCTCCCTAATTCCGCATCTACCGTTACCACTCATCAACACTCACAGATTTGCATATAAACGTAATGCGTAGGCATATATGCCCAAATATATACATGCATACATTCATGGATACGAAACGCATATTTTATTGAAGTGGAAGATTAAGAATCCTTCAAGGAATTTCGTTATAAAGCAATCATCATATATCCCATTAAAATCATAGACCACTCTCTGCTGCTCTATATTAATAAATGCGAAATAATTAAACATTATTTCTCTTCTAGTCCACTAGATTTTATGATCGTAGTGCCTGTAGATCAATATAGATAGTGAAGTGTTGAACAATGCCACACGGGTTTCTTAGCCTTCATATAACGGCAATAACTTTTGAGGTCGTTTCTAATGAGTTCCATAATTCCATTATCGCATTTGCAGCGATTATCACAGCTTCAAATGCTTGTCATACATCAAGAATAAATGGGATTAATGAAAACAAGTCTGTAGAAAGGAACTCCCTTCGAAAACTTAATATATAGGTTTAAAGAAGAATTTCTAAAGCGAATATAAGTAATATATTTTCAGGATAACTTTTTGCTTACACTCAAGATTCACCTGATAGAAAAATTCCTTTGTGCGAATCCAAGACCATAGCGTTTTGGTTGGAGAAACTTGCTTTTATGGGCTCAGTAGAAATGATTACTTCTACGAGAAATGACAAGACAATTGCTATCGTGATTTATAAATATCGGTACTTTAGTTGAGTAGTAAACGTCAAAGATATTCCTGAATACAAGAATGGCATTAAGGAAGGTGGTAATTCTGACAGAGGTGTGAAGATATAGACAGATTCAAAGAGATGGGGAGAGAGAAGTTAACAAATATTAGAGAGGAATGTGAAGTAAAAGAGAGAGAAAGTGTGTGGGAGGGAGAAAAGCTGAAGAGGATAGACTATATTAGAATGTATGATGTAAACTTAAGAACATAGGGAGAATATATTGAGAGATGAAAAAGAGTTACATACCGACAGATAAAGGTCAGAGGGATGTGTGTATGAGAGAGTGAGAGAGAGAAGGAAAGAAAGAGAGAACGAAAAAAAAAAGAAAGAAAAGACATAGAAAGGGAGAGAGAATAAAAAGAGAATCCAATAAAGAAAGAACGTGGTAGATAAGAAGGTGCAAATAGCCAGTGGAGTATTGAAAGATTATATTGAGAGCCGTGACAAGAAAGACGGTAAGAGTTACAGGGGTGGAAGTCTTGATAGAAAGATGTTTATATATATATATATATATATATGCATACATATAAACCCACACAGGCACTGATATATAATTCGAGTCAAAATGAAACGATGACGATATGAATAGCTACTAACAGTGAAGAACAATAAGTCATGGGATACAAAATCAGAGAACCGTTGGTGCTTTTAAGTCTGGAAACTTAACTCCATGGAACTACTCCTCTGGATATACCACTGATTCTAAACATCTGTGAAGTAGTGGACATTGCAAAAGAAAATTATTAGAACCTGCAAGAAAGAAACATAGTCTGCTATTGCCCACCCACTAAGCTAGGGGTGCGTAAACAAACAAGTACCGGTTGTCAAGCATTTCTAAGGGCCAAGCACAAATACAAACACACACATAGATGCACACACACACAGACACACACACAAACACACACACACACACACACACACACACACACACACACACACACACACACACACACACACACAAACACACACACACACACACACACACACTCATACACACGCAAACTCATAAGTACGACAAAGTTCTTTCAGTTTTCCTCAATAGGTCTTGGTCAGCCCGGTGCAAAAGAAGATATTTTTTCAAAGTATTACGCAGAGGGACTGAACCCGGGACCACATGGTTGGGAAGTAAACTTCTTTCGACATACACACGCCTATTTGTATGCAAGTGTGTGTGTGTGCGTCTGTGTGAGCGCGTACGTATATTTGCGTGAGCGTGTGTGTGTGTGCATGTGTTTGTGTGCGCGTGTGTGTGTGTTTGTGTGTGAGCCTAAACCTTGTACTCAAAACAAAAAGACCAATAAGAATATTACATCTAATACATCTTTACATATGTCATTAGATGTCTACAAAGCAATATTTACTTCTTCATGTCTAACTTTCGTACAACATCTCTGCATCCACCATTTTGTTAACTAAAGCCACCATTAAAGCTGCCATCACCTCTCTGCCTTACTGCATTACATTTTTTTTTATCCATTAAAATATCTGTACATTGTCAAAAATTATCCGTAGTCTTACTACTATATCTCTCTGCAGATACCAATAACATTATTATAGCTGAAATCATACTTCTATAAACAGCCACTACAAACATAACGTTCTGCGTTACAATATCCCTATAAAAATACATACGGATAGTTATATCAGTTGTATAGGGTTATACTAAAATACTAAAATACCATCCTGTGACTACTACTATCGCAACAACTTCAGTAAATCTACTATAGCACAACTGCAGTCAAACACGCTACAGCCACTACCTGCACGCAATCATAAATACCCTTTCCTTATTTCCTTTCAGATAATTGTAGTAGGGGCTAATCGGCACATTATAACTCCTAACCGTTAAAGAAGACCGTTGAACTGGTGAAAGGCAGCTTCTACAAGCTATGATTTGTATGCCATGGACGAGCAATGAAGTCTTTGCGCGTTTATCAGACTTGTTAGAAATAACAGCTAAATACCTTTTAATATTAATTACAGAAGTAAGTAAAGCATATAACCGTTAATACACGGAAAGAAGTTATGGTTGCGACTGAAATAAGTTCAATCATAACACTACTCGATTATGATAGGTCTGGAGTTAAATGCCAATAACTTCTGGCTATTTTTCTGAAACGTCGACACTTTAATCAAATGCTACATATCCACAGTATAAAATTTATTGGTCCATTCTGCTCTTTGCTAAAGGTTTCTATCGTTACGTGAAGACATTACAGAGTAAAAGATGGCGATTACACTGAAGATGTATTTCTAGGCAGTTTTGATAGAGAATGGCAGAGTTAAGAATTGTTGTTTACTATGAGAATGGCATTGTTTCGCTGAGAGATTTATAGGCCGAAAAGCTAGAATTGATATAAACAATATAATGTTAATAATAACAAGTGTAGCAAGTAAAAACCAACATTTAACTCTACCGAAACAGAACGTCAAATATTCTAAATAAATCCTAAGATTTATAAGAATATTTTAACACATCATGGTAAGAGATTTGACTTACAGCAGTAGAAAGGAAAGCTATCATAATATATTCTTTGTTCCAATTTATACTGTTGCAACCATAGGAAATACTTTTCACTGTTTACAGCCTACAATGTAATTCCTACTGCGTCTTTTCGCTTTAGGTTTGAAATGAAATAATCCAAGAATGTGGCCGCTGGAGAAAGCTAGATCAATACATTATCATACTCATAACATTTTAATGTTTGCATTTGTACAGGTTCTGATTTCGGATTTAACTAAAGCCAATTTTACGTTTCACAGCGGATGAATCAATACTAGTTGAAAACTCCTTTAACAAAGGGAACGAATTTTGTAATTATGTTAGAAACATCGATTACAAGCAATACCCTTTAAAGAATTCATTGTGTGTGTGTGTGTGTGTGTGTGTGTGTGTGTGTGTGTGTGTGTGTGTGTGTGTGTGTGTGTGTGTGAGTGTGTTCATATGCATATATATAAACTAGTGAATATATACTATAAGCTTTGCCAGCAATCTTCATCTTTCACTATTATTATTATTATTATTATTATTATTATTATTATTATTGTTGTTGTTGTTGTTGTTGTTGTTGTTGTTGTTATATGGTTGACTTACGCTTTGTATTTGTACAAGTTGGCTCCAAGTCTCATTCAGGGATCCCAAGAGACAACAAGTTAGAAGTTCATGTTGGTGTTATACCTACAATGTCATATATTTGGTTTTGTACATAGTGTTGTTCTAGAGAATGTTTAAGAAACCATAAGAAAAGCATGAGTTTGTTTTAAAATTTGAGATTACATAGACAGTATTTTACGTAGGATATGGGCAGTTCCCATGAGCACTGTTTATGTATGTATGTAAATATATATATATATAT
>NC_068992.1:45494511-45499747 GCF_001194135.2 Octopus bimaculoides
ATAATATATATGTGTATGTATATATGTGCATGTGTGTGTGTGTGTGTGTGTGTGTGTGTGTGTGTATGTGTGTATGTATGTATGTGTGTGTGTGTGTGTGTGTGTGTGCATATTTATATATGTTACACGGTGGCTACACGAAATTCAACTCTATATTTTAAAGAATGTCTTCGGACAGACCAAAGCTTCGTGAGTGAATTTGGTAGACAGAAACTGAAAAAAGCCTGTCATATACATACATACATACATATATACATACACACACACACATATAATATTTTTATGCGTGTGTGTTTGTGTATCTGTCCCACCACCACCACCACCACCTTTGTCTGACAACCGATGATGGTGTGTTTGCGGCCTCGTAACTTAGCTGTTCGGCAGAAGAGACTGACAGAGTAAGCACCGGGCTTACAAGGAATAAGTCCAGGTGTCAATTCTTCGACTAAAGGGCGGTGCTCCAGTATGGCCACCGTCATATGACTGGAACATGTAAAGAATAAAACAGTACCAGGAGAACTTTCCGTACCACTAAACCAAGAAGGTTCTTTGAATACGTACGATGTGTTTTAAGGTTAAATAGTAATCCTGTTTACGTTTGCGTAACTGAGATATTTCGACTGGATTATGTAGTTATCGGTTTTACACGCCTCAGCTTGCTTCCCTCTATCTTTTGTTCTGGCCAAGGTTGCTGTAGAAAAATGCCTTTAACATTCTTGATTTGTGAACATGTGAGACATGGCAAGCTCATCTAAGCTGCTTGAGCAGCAGCATGGTTTTCAGCTCTGCGAATCTTGGCCAGCTGGGAGACTTTCTTTGTTGATGTTGGGACCTTCTGATGAAATATCCATGATGGAGCGAAATTATCTCCGGTGGGTGCCTTCCAACATGCTTTCCTGCTTCTGACACATAGAGGCGTGGAGATGACAACTATATCACAGGTTTCGGTCTTCGTGGACAGATGCTGCACACGTTTCTGTATTTGTTGTTGTTAGTATCTTTGCCACAGAGTTATTTGTAACAATAACTGACATATTCTGAGTGTATACATGCATACACATACCCACGCGCACACACACATATACGTACAAGCATATATACAGACACTAGCGCAGGCACACATACACACACACATAAACATATATGTACACACAGACACACCCGCACACACACACACACATACACACACACACACACATACACACTCAAATGATATCGGTTTGAGTTTGTGCTTTTGTGTATCTCTGTCAGCCTATGCTGTTACTTCACTAATAGATCAGACGTGATTTTCTCTTTCCGCTTATATTTCAAAAGTATTACAGTTCTCTCCCTTGACATTAGTGATAAGTAATGTAATGAACACTTCGGAATTTTCTTCCCATTCCGAGTGTAACTCAAATTGATTAGAAATTATTTCTTAGTCACCGCAATAGATATTAGTCAGCACTAAATCATACACAAGGACCCCCACTCCTTTTGTAGATATACCAGTGTTTTAATTCGTAACATCACTTGCTTCCCTCGCTCTTCTAAAAATATTAAGTACCGTAGTGATATTTTTCTCCCTTGCTAAGACATTTGAACTTTTTTCTGCAACAACGTTGTTACACGCAGTTCAGTACAACCTCATTAATTTTCATTAAGCTTCAACAGTAATCACTGCAATTGGTAATTAATGTGTTTGTCACAATTCCTTTTATTCATGTGTTCTCGTTTCAAAGGTATAATAGTGTTTCTTTTCCTACCTCTTTGTTATCGTCATATTTTGAATGGATTTCTTTTAATTATCTTTGAAGACATTCTTATGACAATATCTCCTTGTATTCATTGTGTTAGACATCATCCTTTATTGCTTTCATATGATCTAGAATCTCTACTTCTCATATATTTCGCATTTATCGAAGTTTATACAAAGTTTATGTATATGTCTGACACGCGCGCACACACACACACATGGATAACTTGTGTGTATATATTTAAGTATACAAACATATGATTATATACAGATACATACACACTTCTACACACATGGTCACACGTGCGTCCGCACACAGACACAACCCCCTCCCCCCACACAAACATACACTCACAACACACATATATAACCTCTGTATATATATATATATATATATATATATATATATATATATATATGATTATGCACACATACACACTTCCACACACACACGCACACACAAACACACAGTTTGTGTATATATTTATATATACATATATATTATTATGCACGCATACATAACACCTATATGCACATATGAACACACGTACGTGTGCGCACACACACGCATACACATAAAAACACACACACATACGTATATGTCGACTTCATATTTTGCGGATGAATTACACTTAATACAATCCATGAATTTTTTCTTCTTTCAATCTTTTCCTGTTGCAATAGAAGGGACAACACAAGGAAACAATAATATGACAAAGATAATACTCTGGTCGTGTGACACCTTACACTAAAGGAATTATTTAAGACTACATTCGTATTAGTTTTTCTATCTCAATAATTCCAACTAGATTCAACTAATCCTTTTAAATGTGATAATGTAACAATGAAGGTTCATGGGAAGAATGCAGTAAGAAATTGTAAGATATGAATATAAAATTATTTCATCAATACACATTGTTGCTTCACGTTTCCCATCCTTCTCTACGCTAATTGTGACACTAATAAAATGATGTCTCTCGCTTCTAACTAAAACCAATGGTTCATATATGGTCTCCCGCTGCTAACATCTTCCGCTACGGAATTTGCTGATCTAATTTAATTACATAGCTTGTTTAGCCTCGCTAATAATGTTGAAAATTAGCTTCAGTGAGGTATAGTTTTGATGTCTTATAATCAACATATTCCATCAATCATAATGTAAGTATCATATTTGTTTAAACAAAGATTATAGCTTTCGCTTCTTCCCTTTAACTACGGTCGTTCAAGTGTTCAAATCCAGACGCACTTGAGTTTGGTTTTCATATTCCGTAGTCGATAACGTAATATATATATATATATATATATATATATAGGACAATTAGTAAGTTGTCATAATAATACTCAGAGTTTCAAATACAGGAACTAAAAGCTCCTAAGCATTTTCATCAGTTATTAAGAACCTGATGGTTGTCAATTTCCTTGATGTATCTTTAGATTTAAATAAGAATATTTACAAACCTTGTAGAAAACTCAACGATAGACTTAGTTATATTAATGTAGGTTCCTGCCAACCCGCTTGGTAGTTAAGAACTTCGTAAAAAATATTACTAGGAGAATTTCTAGCCTCTCCTCCGATATAAGAATATTTAATAACGTTGCCCCAATATATAATAAAGCTCCTAAATATAGTGGTTTTAAAGAGGAAATTGCTTATACACGTGTTATTAGTCCAGAAATAAAGAAAAGACTACATAGGTATAGGAAAATTATCTGGTTCACATCTCCTTACTCCCCTGAAGTGACCTTTAATAGGTAAATATTTCTTATCACTTATAGATAGGTATTTTCCAATAAATCATAGATATAGGAAACTCACAGAAAAAAAAAACAAAAAAAAAACAATGAAGATGGCGTTTTTGTCTTAATAGCTGATGAAAATGCCTAGAAGCTTTTAGCTTCGGTATTTGAAACTCACTATTAATATGACAACTTTCTGATTGTCCTATATTATATATTTATAAATAAATTCCTCTATTTACATAATATCGAGGTCTCATTCATTCTTTTGTTGTCATATTATTATTATTATTATTATTATTATTATTATTATTATTATTATTATTATTATTATTATTATTATATATAAGGAGAATTCACAAAAAACAAAAGACGAAGACAGGTGGTGTAGACAACAAACAGATGTATTAGTTTAACGCCCGGGAAATGAAAAAGACTTTCACGCTTGGAGCCTACGCTCTTCCACAGAAAAGAACACAGAAAGAAAGAAAGAGAGAAAATAAAGAATGTGTAGTGGCTAGCGATCTGTCATGGCGAATGCCGAACAGAGGGGTCACACAGGAAAGCTAGGAAGAAAGGGTGATAAAAAGGAGTGGTGATCCCAAAAGAAAGGTGCGCATGCATGTGTATAAGAGAACATGCGTGTGGATTATAGCCTCAGGCCGACCAACGACTTTTTAGTGGATTTAGTACACGGAAACTGAAAGAAGACTGTCATATATATGTGTATATTTGTGTGTGTGTGTGTGTGTGTGTGTATGTGTGTCTGTGTTTGTACCCCCATCATTGCTTGACAACCGATGTTGCTGTTTGTACTTTCCTATAACTTAGCGGTTCGGTAATAAGTGTTAGAATAAGTGTTAGGCTTAGAAAGAATAAATTCTGCGGCCGATTTCTTCGAACAATGGCGGTGGTCCAGCATGGCCGCAGTCACATGACTGAACCAAGTAAAACAATTAAAAAAACTTTGCCATTTTAATCGCGTGGAAGGCCGGGTATCTCTTCTAGTATCCAATAAATTATTCGAGACAACGATTTGATTTGTAAGCCCATTTCGTTTAAATAATAGTGTTTGCCTTTTGCAATGAGAAAACATTTGTAAATCGGCTAGGGCGGAATCTAGGACATGGTCTAACTTTACAGCATTCCTAATTTTCGATACGATACAATTTAAATTGATTTGCAAATCACGGAATATTTCAATTTGCATGACAAATAAGAATTAGAAATAAATATTTTATAATTAATTATTTTCTGATAATTCCAATTATCAACGGCAAAAGGAATACGAAATTTCTATCTTAATGAATACTAAACAGACGGATTTTCTTCGCTGGTCTCATTCATTTTGTAAAGGTAAATCTTAAACATACATATTTGAAGGGGTTTTTCTTTTATTTTATTTTATTTATATTTTCACACGTAACGTGTAATTAAAGTATTGACAGAATCTGACATATGATGCGACACAATCCCTGACAACTTCTCTTCACAATTCATTTTGGTGCATTACTAAATAGTTTAGTGTAGCAATTAGCTGCGGCTTCTTGTAACTGTACGTTCACATCTCTCAATTAGGAGGGATTCGCTATCTGAAAATCTAAATTCCGTTCAATACCACAAATTAAGGCAATCCTTGCCAATTTTAGGCCGACCAGATACTGTCACACACAAACACACATATACGTATATCTGTGTGTGTGTGCGCGTATGCATGTATATATGTGTGTATATATGTGTATGTATATATATATATATATATAT